>NC_084528.1:9634859-9934859 GCF_024500275.1 Phycodurus eques | reverse complement strand
AAAAGAAAAAAATCAGTACGCGGTGACACCTTCTGTTCCTGTTGAGCCTGTTGATGCTGTGGGGATGTTAGCTGACAAAGCAAAGGAGAAGAAACCAGAGAGCATTGCATCTTCCTCTGGTGATGCTCAAGATGTGACGCACTTTACAGTAGAGCAAACAGCAGAGGCTGCGAATATGCCCCAAGCAGAACTTGAAGTGGTACAGTCTTCACAGCAAGAAATTCAAGAAAAAGATGACAAATTCATGGAAGGGACAAGTGCAGAAAAAAGTTCGAATTCAGTTCCAAGAATGTCTACTGCCCGACCTTTTGATACCTGCATTGTGTCCGTAAAGGCCCTCCCTAAGCAGGAGCAGGCATCGCTGGAGGGCGTTGCACTCGAGGGTGAGGTTGTTGTTAAAGGCTTGACAGGAGAAGCACCAGTACCGTCTGGACTCTTGTCCCATTATGTCAAAAAGCTTAAACACAAGGAAGTGAGCGTTGAAACCAAAGTGAGAAGCACCCGAATTCGCTGTGCTGACTGTGGCTTTTTGGCAGATGGCCTAAGCGGCCTGAATGTCCACGTGTCAATGAAGCACCCAACAAAGGATAAGCAATTCCACTGTATGGTGTGTGGCAAGTCATTCTACACTGAGAGCAACCTGCATCAACACCTGGCCAGCTCTTCCCACCTCCGAAATGAGCAGAACAGCCTCGATGAACGTGATGACGGCAGAGCGTGCTTCAAGTGCACAAAATGCACAGATCGCTTTGAAACGGAGCAAGATCTGTTCATTCACATCAAGGAGAAACATGATGAGCTGCTGAAACAAGTCAACAAGTATGTGATCGAGGACACAGAACAGATTAATCGTGAGCGGGAGGAGCACCAAGGCAACAAGTGCAAGTACTGTGGCAAGGTGTGCAAGAGCAGCAACTCCATGGCCTTCCTGGCACACATTCGCACACACACTGGTATGTATACTTGTTTTACTACTACAATAGGCTAAGTGTGCCAACCCTAATACTATGTTTACATGATGTTTGTGGCAGCTAGGCAATCATGGTTGAGGCTATTGTGGACAAAACGGGATGGCCGTAACACAACACGGGGGGACAGGTGGGCAAACATTTTTCCACGGGTGGGGGGGTCGCCGTCTCTGACGTCATAGGCTGTTCCGCACTCCTTGAATGCTGGCAGCTAGATCCATTCCAGACATCCACCATCCACACACAGATGTAATTGTGAATATTAATCCGCGGCGAACTAATATGCGAGTGCATTGGCTTGAGGTTCTACCTGTGTGCTCGGGACCTGCTTTGGATAAGTCACAGGAGTTGACTAGACCAGACAAAACACTTCCGCCGCTTCTGCTGTTCAGAAGTAATGGTACTTTTACTCTGTTACAATGATCTAAATGTCGCTCGCTACTTTTATTTATCAACTATTACTGCTACGACTTCGACTTCTGCATCGGCGCTGTTTGCGACAATCGTTTTTAAGTCTCATTCACCAATCACACAACATCTTCCATTGGGCTTCCCGGGCATAGGTATTAACACTCGATAAGCCAGCCCTGTTGATTGTTGTGCCTGAGTGGCGGCCATGTTGGGAAAGTCGGTGTTATCATGAAGGCAACGGCGCGCTACTCGTGTTTACATTTAGAGAAACAAAAACAACAGCTTTCATGTATTTTAGTATTTGTCTAGCACTGTCTGCCCAAACGTGGATATTTCAGCTCACTTATAACTTGAGAAAACAGTAAATTGTTCAGTAAATTGCAGATTTGTTTTTGTAGTTTTGACTGTGCATATACACACGCACACACACACACACACACACACACACACAGCAACATCAGAATTTGCGCATTTTATTTTGTAATTTTTTTTATTGATGGTTAAAAGTTACTCACTATTTACTCAGTACTTGAGTAATTATTTCACTGTGTACTTTTTACTCTTACTCAAGTGGAGGACGAGGTTCTTTTTACTTTTACTTGAGTCCCATTATTGTCAAGTAACAGTCCTCCTACTTGAGTACAATATTTGGCTACTTTACCCACCTTAGGAGCAGACATCCTCGATTGCTACTCTTACGTTTAAGAAACATTTTTCCTCATCAGATCAGCCAGTGTCATATTTGTTGCACTGGTCGTTTGTATTTTTGCGTTGAGGTGCTGCGGGTCGTGGCCCTGGTTGTGGTACCAGCGGAACCGTGAAGCACACATAACATCAGCGACGAGCTGGTCCGCTAGTACATCTTTTATTCATTAGGAAACGTGCCTACAATTATGTAATTAGTTTACGGATGTTAATGTTAAATGTATTAAGCGACAGAGCGATGTTCAGGATTATGTCACAACACAGAATGAACTAACTTAAAATTCAGAAATGGCCAATAAAAACAGAAAAATATTGTACTTAATATTTTCCTGGATGATGCATTTGGGATTAGCCTTTGAAGTTGGTAATAGTGAAAAATGAAGTGAAACACAATGATTTTAGTCACTTCTTTTCCAAAATGAGAGTGATTAAAGAGGAGGATGCTATTCATGTGGCACAGCTTAAAGCAGGCATCGGGTGCAGGTGGAGATGGGCCTGGCTCAAGTTGGAGGCCAAAACTAAAAAGCAAAGAATTGAGGCAAATTTAATTTTAATCTTAAATTTGTACATCAACATGTACTTGAGCGGTGTAAATACATGTTTTTCTGCGTGAATAATTTTTTTTTTATTTTGCCTTATTGTACTCTTCACAGTGTTCCAGATTTGCTTAATTTATGTTAAAATAATAATAAAATTGTTTTCAATAATAATTAAAAATATTATTTTTAATAAAAAAAATACCCCAGGCAGGGGCCTGGGGTATCACCCTTTTTATGCCTTTGGTGTTTGCATGTTTGAATTACAGCGTTCACTCTTTTTGGGTAGTAGTCTTATCAGCATGGCCCGTCTTAGAGTATTTTGCCCACTCTGGTTAATTGTGTTAAAACCATCATATTGTTGATTTGTATATTTTCTTTATTATTATTAATTATTATTATTATTATTTACATCGAATCGTAATGTGTTCATTTTCTATTTCCACTGTATATGGTTCCATGCCTTTGGTGCACATTGTGGTTTTCAAAGCAGGTCACAGCTCTTACTCCTCATTAAAATGCATGATCACAAGGTGCTCTTATTCTGAAACTGTCAAGTTGTTTAATGTAAGTAAAAACTTGACAATTATACAGATGGGATGAACTCTCAGTCCCAGGGCACAGCAGGCTAGATTGGGCCATAAAATGAGCTGAAAGTGCCATGGCAAGATAGTGTAGATTGGGCCATAAAAATGCTGGTGTAGTGAAACCTTGTGTCTTATGTAGTTGATATTGTATAGACTGAGAGAAAACCTTAAACCTAAACCTTAACTTTGGTCCAAAAATCTTCTGATTCTTTAACTAGCTCACACTCAATAAGATTATTTATTCTTTTTTTTTTTTTTTTTTTTTAAGAAGAAACGCCTTTTATAAAACATGTACAATACATTCAGATGAGATGTGATCCTTTATCAATGAAGTGTAAGTTACAGTATTGATCCTTGTAAATGTGAAAAAGTTTGAGGAATGTATTTTCTTTTCCTGACCTCACATTAAGTTGACTTAACTTGTGTTACGCTGCATAATATTTGTAAGCAGCATTTTAAAGAATTTCGATATACAGTAATTCGAATGAACCCTAGCATAAAGAGAGAGATTCAACCTCCTTTTGGCACACAGTCCTAATGTTATAGCCACTGTCTACTGTAGCCAGGTAAAAGCTGTTTCAGCAGAGGTGACGGTAAAGACTGATTAGGCTTCGGACCAGCTAGAGAAACGCTAATGGACTCTAGATTGGGATTCCCTGAGCAACGGTTGCGTGGTCAGAGACATGTGCGACTCATAATTGATGTGTCCATTACCAAGACTCAGTTGTAATTATAGTCAATAAGTCTCTGTAAATGTGTTAAAGCTGAGGCTAAAAGCATTGGAGGTCCAAAGAGAGGTGGGCTAATAATTTAAAATAATCAATGCAGACGTATTCAAAGCCTTTAATTTCCCTTGTGTCTGGACGTCCACAGTTGTGTGTATGTGTGTAAATGGTAGCATGTCTAGTGAATGTGTGTGTATGTCAACCTTCATGGCCAGTTGATTATCCCCAATCCATTAAGATTTATCTTGTCATTTATAATGCAAAGCAGAACATTGCTCAGGGCTTTGAGTGGGAAATGTTCGACAGGTTAAGAACATGTGGTGTTCTGTTACATTTCCCTGACCATGTATATTAATTGCTTTTAAAATCAACTTAATGCACGAATGAGATGTGAGAGAACCATCAATAAATGCCCTTTTCTGCCTTGAATGTTTCATTCCCCCTCTACTGCTCACGCATTAATGAGCCTTGCAATCCACAATCCATTTTCCCTGTCTGTGGATGGTGTATGTAGATATTGTAATGCATTTCAACAAATCACAGCAGTAAAACCCCCAATTTGTCAGTATTTTTCGTGCCAAATCTGATCTATAATTGCCAATATTTTATTTCTCGAAGCTGTGAGAATTGGAGGTTAAATACAAGATTGTGAGCACAGTTATGTTCTTAATGACGGAGTGTCTATTCATACTGTATGTTCTTCAACCTTAAGAATATAAAGTCTATGACATGTCGGGCTAAGCGATGTCAACAAGTCAAGGGCACATTCTGAATTATTTTATTTAGCTTTACCTTTCTCATGCTTATGATTTACATTTTTGTTCAAGAAATTGCACTTCCACTTAAATTTTAGCCCCTCATAATGGTGGAAAACACCAATTTGTCTTCATTTTGACAACATATGCCATTTGGTATTATTACTTAAGTTCCCTCATTACAGTGAATTATTTCCTTTTTATATGGCATACATTTAATCTTGGATTTGTTTAAGGGGCTGTGTAGCAGCTCAATTGAGTTTTGCCAGTTTTGAGGCTGGGAGCATGTCCAGATCCTTTTAATTACGACCTATTTTTTATCCTTTGATTAATCACTGAAGGTAGTGGGAGGCTGCACACAGATTTGTCCAGTTGTCCCTTAAAGAAAACTTGTGCACATTTCCATTTTCCCCAATCAGGGTACTACTGAAATTTGCATCTTTAGACTTAAATTGGTCACTTTTTCACTTGAGTGATTTGTCTGACTTAAGCCTCAAATGGGTCTACATGCCCAAGATGCACATTCACACAATTGATGTGATGTGATTAAAACTGTAACTTCATTGGCATGATTTTTCATGTGACAAAAACTTGCAGTAGTTACAGTGGGTATGGAAAGTATTCAGACCCCCTTAAATATTTCGCTTTTTGTTATATTGCAGCCATTTGCGAAAATCATTTAAGTTAATTTTTTTGCTCATTAGTGTACACACAGCACCCATTATTGACAGAAAAAAAACGGAATTCTTGATATTTTTGCAGATTTATTAAGGAAGAAAAACTGAAATATCACACAGCCATAAGTATTCAGACCCTTTGCTCAGTATTTAGTAGAAGCACCCTTTTGAGCTAATAGAGCCATGAGTCTTTTGGGGGAATGATGCAGGGAGTTTTTCTCACCTGGATTTGGGGATCCTCTGCCATTCCTCCTTGCAGATCCTCTCCAGTTCTGTCAGGTTGGATGGTGAACGTTGGTGGAGAGCCATTTTCAGGTCTCTCCAGAGATGCTCAATTGGGTTTAAGTCAGGGCTCTGGCTGGGACATTCAAAAACAGTCAAGGCGTTGTTCTAAAGCCACACCTTCGTTATTTTAGCTGTGTGCTTAGGGTCATTGTCTTGTTGGGAGGTGACCCTTCGGCCCAGTCTGAGGTCCTGAGCACTCTGGAGAAAGTTTTCGTCCAGGATATCACTGTACTTGGCCGCATTCATCTTTCCTTCGATTGCAACTCGTTGTCTTGCCCCTGCAGCTAAAAAACACCCCCACAGCATGATGCTGCCTCCACCATGCTTCACTGTTGATGATGAGCAGCTTCACAGGTGATGAGCAGTGCCTGGTTTTCGCCACACATACCGGTTTGTCCGGTCCGCAGGGGGAACAGGTGGATTTGGAAGAGGAAAAAGAGTTCCAAGGCAGGGCGGCCAGAGCCCAGGTGTCGCTGTTCGCAAGACGCTTGGCGCAGACATGCGGCGTCCACTTCCTTCCCAACGGAGCTTGCCCGTGAGCTGCCCAGGCACCCTCAAGGGTAGCTCGGGCACTGGCAGGGTGCCCTGCAGCGGGGAAGGGCCTGATGTCTCCTCGCCACCTCGTGGTCAGCGGTGGGGCTTCCTGGCTGATCCAGTCTTCGGCAAGTTGGTCGAACGAGCGCGCTCAAACAAAGGCGAACCTCCGGCCTTTATGCCCAGCCGAAAAGGGGGTGTGGTCAGTGGGTTTCTCACCTTCTTGGTCATCAAGCCAGAGTCCCAAAAAAATAATTATTTGTTGGTGAGACTTTTCAAACTGGCTCAGTGTGAAAGCTAATTAACTTAGCGTCATAGTGAGAAACCAATGTCCGTGTCTCCGCTTTGATGAGCTCCTTCGGACTGGCTGGTAATTCATTTAGCGTCCGTATGAGAAGTTAAGTCTGGTAAAATTCAGAAAATCACATCTGATTTTTAAAGAATTTATTAGCAAATAAATAAGTGGAAAATAAGTATTTGGTCACCTACAAACAAGGAAAATTTCTGGCTTTCACAGACCTGGAACTTCTTGTTTAAGAGGCTCCTCTGTCGTCCACTCGTTACCTGTATTAATAGCACCTGTTTGAACTCGTTATCAGTATGAAAGGCAGCTGTCCACAAGCTCTTGTGTGGGGCTCCACACAAGATCTCACCCCGTGGGGTCAAAATGATCACAAGATCAGTTTCACACGGGGGGACCGAGTGAATGACCTGCTGAGAGCTGGGACCAAAATAACAAAGGCTACCATCAGTAACACACTACGCCCCCAGGGACTCAAATCCTGCAGTACCAGACGTGTCCCCCTGCTGAAGCCAGTACATGTCTAGGCCCGTCTGATGTTTTCTACAGAGCATTTGGATGATTCAGAAGAGGATTGGGAGAATGTCATATGGTCAGATGAAACCAAAATAGAACTTTTTGGTGAAAACTCAACTTGTCGTGTTTGGAGGAGAAAGAATGCTGAGTTGCATCCAAAGAACACCATACCTACTGTGACACATGGGAGTGGAAACACTCTAAAGGATGCTGTGTGCCTCCCCGGATACTTTAGCTGAAGTTTTATGTAATCATCCATCCATTTTCTGAGCCACTTCTCCTCAATAGGGTCGCGGGCAGGCTGGAGCCTATCCCAGCTGTCATCGGGCAGGAGGCGGGGTACAGCCTGAACGGGTTGCCAGCCAATCGCAGGGTACATACAAACAAACAACCATTCACACTCACAGTCACACCTACGGGCAATTTAGAGTCAGCAATTAATGCATGTTTTTGGGATGTGGGAGGAAACCGGAGTGCCCGGAGAAAACCCACGCAGGCACGGGGAGAACATGCAAACTCCACACAGGCGCGGCCGGGGATTGAACCCCGGTCCTCAGAACTGTGAGGCTGATGCTCTAACCAGTCGTCCACCGTGCCGCCCTTTATGTAATCAACAAAACTAAATTTGTAACTCATATCTAATAAATACGTCAGCCTGACTTTGGAAAATCAGAATGCCTAAGTGTCGGAAAACCTTATATTGGAGACGTGAAAATAGAAAGAACAGATACTCCCCAATAACCTCCTCTGTTTTAGTGCAGCATTTTTACCAACAGATGCTGTTGTTGAACCGTGCTATTTCTCCTTTTTGTAGAGATTGTGCAATCTGGGGTGAGGCTGGCTGCTTGCTGTCGTGCTTCCTGATTTGAACAGGAAACACAAATTCACAAAATCTAAAGATGAAATCATGGACATTTTTGGATAAAAAGAAAATCAATATGAAGCACAGACCAGAGAACTAAAATGGAAAATAATTTTATTTCATTACGTTATATATTTTTTTTACTTCACATGCATGTGTCCCTGCAACCAAATGCTGAAGCCAGCTGTAAAACTGCAAGTGTTTTAAAGACAAATGGTCCAAAATTCATCCTGATCGTTGTGCATGTATGATATGCAACTACAGTAAACATTTGGTTGAAGTTATTGGTGCCAAATGAGGTAAACCACTGAGATCCAAGGGTTCATCTGCGTTTTCCTCCCTGTCCTGTGAATGTATACACGTTATTTTCAATAAAAATATGAAAACACAAAATTATATGTGGTATTAGTTTACGCACTCTATTTTTGTGATTTAGATTAAGATCAGACCACATTTGCTGACCAATTTATGCAGACAATTAAACCCGAAAGGGTCCACATACTTTTTCCTCCCACTTTGTGGCTTGGTGACTGTGTTGTGATGTATCTGTGCATTCACGGTGTACTGTATAAGACTATGTGAAATGATGTGTCTGGCTTTCCCACAGCCGCTGTGATTTTGAGCCTTGTGAGTACAGACTTGCCTTTCAATCTTCATTACTGGCTGAAGATTCAATGTGTCGTACTTCCTGCTCACAGCAAGTGAACTGTGAACAAATTAGTGATCTACACAAAGTGCTTAATCAAATCACCAGCTATCCCGAGATTGAACATTGTCAAATGCCTTTAGATATTCACCCACAGTGACAGTAGTTTTGAGATGCCAATATACCTGTCATATAAGTATGCCATTGTAGTGTTGCAGTACTCAACTTATTGTAAGTACACACCATTTAACTCACTACAGACAGACAGAGTCTGCTTAAAGTAATGCCACACAATTGTATTTATTAGACATATCATTTAAACATTCACATTGCACGGTGGAAAAAGTATGTAAACACCTCAGCTAATCTGAAATCTAATCGGAGTCACCAAGCTCAAATCAAGTCCAATCAATGTGACCAACTATTAAAAAAAAAACAAAAAAAAAACATTGTTCTAATTTTGTTACCAGTTTTTGTTTTTTTCTCCTCAAGAAGCGCTTTCAAATGTGAACGTCTTGCATTAAATAACTCTCATAATACTTAAAATTAAGAATTGTTAACATACATTAAGATGGAAAGAGTTACACAAGTATATTTAAAATCCTTAATGTTCACCAATCCACGATAAGACAGTCAATTGTTCCTATTAATGGAGAAACCCTAGCACTGTTGCCACTCTACCTACAGGAGTGCATGGCTGTCCTGGAAAGATTACTGCAAGAAGACAGCACAGAATGCTAATTGAGATGAAGAACAACCCTGGAGTGTAGATTTAAGACTTTGAGAAATCTTTGGCACCTGACAACATCCCAGTTGAGAAATATATGAAAAGTAAAACATTAAACACAGATGGCTGTCACAGCAGCAGACCACAGAGGAAGCCACACGTCTAAAAAAAACAAAAAAAAAAAAACATTGCTACAGGTTTGAAGTTGGAAAAAACAAAAAGCACCTGAATGTTTCACACTGCTACTGGCAAATTATTATGTGGACAGATGAAACCAAAGTTGAATTGTTTAGAAGCAATACACAATGCTGTGTGTGGAGAAAAAAAGGCACAGCACAAAACTATCAAAACCTCACACTGAGGGCTAGCAGCTACCTCAGGTCCTAGGCACATTGCTATCATCAATGGAAAGGAAAAGTTAAGACCACCTGTCTGCCAATTAAATCTTAACAGAAGATGGGTGATGGAGCAGGGCAATGACCCAAAGAATATTAGCACATCAACAACATCACATCAACATAATCAACAGAAGAAAACACGCCTTCTGGAGTGGCCCAGTCAGACTCCTGACCTCAACTCAAGTGAAGATCCTGTGGCATGACCTCAAGAGAGCGATTTGAACCATACATTCCAAGAATATTGCTTTACTGAAAGCATTCCTCTCTTGTCAAGAGGAATGTTCAAAATTCCTCCTGACCGTTGTGCAGGTCTGATATGCAACTACAGGAAATGTTTGCAGTTATTGCTGGCAAAGGAGGGTCAGCCAGTTATTAAATCCAAATGTCCACATACATTTTCGACCCTGCACTGTGACATATTTTTGTTTTGTTCAGTAAAAATATGGAAACCTATTTATCAATTATTTGTGCGGTATAACTTTAAGAAAACTGTCTGTTGTTGGGACTTAGATGAAGCTCAGATCACAGTTTATGACGAGGTTTAAAAATACCCCCACTTATGTGAATCATTTTGTGCAAATGATATTTCACACAGGTGTGACAGTGGACGACTGGTTAGCACATCTGCCTCACAATTCTGAGGACCCGGGTTTAAACCCGGCCTCTCCTGTGTGGAGTTTGTATATTCTCCCCGTGCCTTTGTCGGTTTTCTCTAGGCTTTACAAGAACAGGATTTTTGGGGCCGATCAGCGAGTTAAAAAAACAAAACAATAACCTATCCGATCACAAGATGGAGCTATGTTGTCACGTATGGGCAGTAGCTGGATCCAAGAGCAGGCGGAGGCAGATGTAAAATGATGAACAGTTTATTGAGGAAAGGTAATGGCGGTGGTCCTAGCTGGGTTGGCAGGCGGTGGCGTGGACAGGTGGCAGGGCGTGGTGAGGACAGGCGGCTGGCTTGGCGGCAGGAATGACGTGGATAGGGAACACGGGAGAAAACACTTAGAACAAGGAGACACAGGAGTAAAAAAAGGGAACGATGAATAGAGTGATTTACGTGAGGTAAATGGGCCCTGGTACCGCTGGAAGTAACTGCAATACTTTGGCAAGGATTTCCTGGAACAGGCAGGCTTATATACTGGTGGTGATGAGGCTGATTGGAGACAGGTGCTGAAAACAGAGAGGGGATGGGGGGAGAGAGAGAGGACGCAAAGCACCCACCCGGCTCCAATAATGGAACTGCAGGGCAGTATATGACAGTACCCTCTCAACGGACGCCTCCCGGCGTCATGCCATTTCTCTCCGGGTGAGCCGCGTAGAAGTCGTCCAAAAGGGTATGATCGAGTATAAGCTTCCGGGAAATCCAAGACCGCTCCTCCGGCCTATACCCTCCCCAGTCGACCAGGTACTGGAACCCTCTCCCCCTAGGCCTCACGTCGAGGATGCGTGACACCGTTAAGGCCGGATGGTCGTCAATAATCCGGGGGGGTGTGGGGGGGTGTAGGGGGTTCGGGCGGACGGCTTAGGACGCAGGTGGAGACAAGCTTGAGCAATGAGACGTGGAAGGTTGGGTGAATCTTTAAGGACTGTGGAAGCTTCAACTGGACAGAGGTGGGAATGATGATTTTGGTAATTGGGAAAGGGCCAATGAATTGGGGAGTGAGCTTACGGGATTCAGTTTGAAGCGGGAGGTTGTGAGAAGAAAGCCAGACAGATTGGCCCACCTTGTATTCGGGCGTTGGGGAGCAATGACGGTCCGCAAGCTGTTTATTGCATGCGGCGGACCACGTCAACGCTGCACGGATGTCTTTCCACACTTCCTGGATTCTCTGGAGATGATCCTTGACAGCGGGGACTGCCACTGCCTGTTCCTGTTCTTTGAATAATGGCGGTTGGTAACCATAGCAAGCCATGAATGGGGACGTAGTGGAACTGGTGAGGGAGTTTTTGGCGTACTCAATCCATGGGAGGAATGAGATCCAGGAGGAGGGGTTGCGTGCGGCAACACAACGAAGGGCTGATTCTAGGGATTGGTTTGCCTGCTCCGTCTGGCCGTTGGTCTGCGGATGATATCCTGATGACAAGCTGGCTGCTGCGCACACCGCTTTACAGAATTCCTTCCATACCAGGGATGAGAACTGAGGGCCTCTGTCAGAGACAATATCGATGGGAATACCTTGGACTCTAAAGACATGCTGGACAAGGAGGTTAGCAGTTTCGAAGGCGGATGGTAGTTTGGGGAGGGGTACGTAATGTACAGATTTAGAAAAGCAATCGACAACAGGGAGAATGATAGTTACCTTCAGAAGTAGGTTGACCGGTAATGAAGTCCAGAGCGATATGGGACCAAGGGGGGATAGGGATAGGCTATGGACGCAGCAGCACAGCTGGGGGCAGATGTGAAGAGCACATCTGCCCCTCGGGCACAGACGGAGCAGGCTTGGATGAACTCCCGGGTGTCTTGAACAAGGCTGGGCCACCAGAAATGCTACCGGATGAACTGAATGGTGCGGGTGATGCCAGGATGACAGGTGAGTTTGGAGTTGTGAGCCCACTGAAGAACGTCAGAGCGTGCAGAATCTGGTACGAACAGGCAGTTTGGAGGCCCAGTCTTGGGATCCTGGTGAGTCTTTTGGGCCTCCTTAACCACCTGTTCGATCTGCCAAGTGGCTGCGCCAACGAAGCACGAGGAAGGAAGAATGAGTTCCGGTTCGTCAGGGCTGGAGGGGGGTGAGTAAAGTCTAGACAGGGCATCTGGTTTGCTGTTTTTGGAGCCAGGGATGAAGGAGAGATTGAAATTAAACATGCTCAAGAAGAGAGCCCAGTGAACTTGTCGAGGGTTAAGGCGTTTGGCGGAACGGAGGTAAGAGAGATTCTTGTGGTCTGTCCAAATGATGAATGGTAGTTCAGTCCCCTCCAGCCAGTGCCTCTACTCTACTCATCTGTCAGTAATAAATGTTTGGAAAACTGCAGGGGCATTGGTTAAACCGAATGGCATGACCAGATACACGAAGTGTCCGAGAGGGGTATTCGTCCCCCTCTCGGATACGGATGAGGTGGTAGGCGTTTCATAGATCCAGTTTGGTGAATACCTGGGCGTCACAGAGGGGTTGAAACGAGGGGTCGGTGAGGGGAAGCGGAGATTTATTCTTCACGGTGATATTGAGAGCACGGTAGTAGATACATGGATAGAGAGTGGTGTCTTTCTTTTCAACAAAAGAGACGCCGGCCCCAACTGGAGAAGAAGAAGGTCGAATGAGTCCGGAAGCCAGAGAGTCATGGATATAGTCCTCCATTGCCCTTTTCTCAGGTCGGACAAGGTTGTAGAGACGGCTGGAAGGAAGAGGGGCCCCCGGCAGCAGATTAATTGCATAGTCATACAGGCGGTGGGGTCTGGCGGGGGGTAAATAAATGGCCAGGTCTTTACGAAACACAGGAGAGAGATCATGATATTCTTCAGGGACTCTGGAAAGGTCAACTGGCGTGGAAGAGGATGGCGGTTTACCAAAGGGAAGTATAGCTGAGAGCAGGCAGTGGTAAGGACAGGCGGCTGGCTTGGTGGCAGTAATGACGTGGATCAGGAACACGGGGGAAAACACTGAGAACAAACACAGGACACAGGAGTCAAAAAAAGGGCACGATGAATAGAGTGACTTACGTGAGGTAAATGGGCCGTGGTACCGCTGGAAGTAACTGCAATACTTTGGCGAGGATTTCCCGGAACAGGCAGGCTTATATACTGGTGCTGATGAGGATGATTGGAGACAGGTGCTGAAAACAGAGAAGGGAGAGGGGGGGGAGGACGCAGGCGCCCTTCCGGCTCCAATAATGGAACTGCAGGGCAGTATATGGGGCCGATCAGCGAGTTTAAAAAAAAAAAAAAAAAAGAGCATCCGATCACAAGATGGAGCTATGTGTCTCTTTAAATGACTTGTTCATTTACTGAATATACTTGTGTACTGTATACTGAGTTTATTTAAAAATATCTTGTCAGGTCATGTATTGTAATCAGTCAGGTCAAACCAGCATTACAACATGACAGAAATAATGGGTGCTAACTTACTTTACTTAAATTACTTAATTGTAGTTAAATTACTTCACACACACCGAAACTTTAGCGTATGATTCAACAGAATGCTGGTACAACCGTTAGTGCTAGCACTAGCTTTCTAGGCTACATTAGGTTTTGTTGCCTGATTGTAAGCCGTATCGTATTAAAAGTATGTGAACATACCTCGAGCAAGCCTTGATAAAGTCCTCTCCCGAGCACCGGTGACCACCAGCGCAGATTTCCCCCATTTTGTTCTTATAATACACACCACACGATCGATTGTTTATTTCGTGTCCTGTTGAGAGATAAAGCCCAGTAATCGTAAAAGACGGGATGCGGTGGTATCGGAATACAAGATTTTATTGTAGTATTTTATTGCAGTAGTCTGACATAGTGCAATCGTGAAAGATCAAATTTGTCTTGTCGTCTGATCGGGAATTACGTGTTGTCTGTGTGTTTTTTTTTTCTCAAATAACTTTATTGGCTGTTTATATTTACAGTACTATGTCAAAAGACACGTGACAAGTCTAAAAAAAAAACGTCTTTTGGATTCAAATATACTGTACACGAGGGCGACACGTAGTAAATGTCTTTTGCGGAGCCAATCAATGACTGGCGAACTATGACATTAAAGCCGATCAGCATAAAATGCTAATTATCGGCCGATACCGATCAGATCGGTGTAAAGTCTAGTTTTCTCCGAGTACTCTGGTTTCCTCCCACATCCCTAAAACATGCGTGGTAAGTTAACCGAAGACTCAAAATTGCCCGTAGGTGTGAATGTGAGTGCGAATGGTTGTTTGTTTATATGTGCCCTGCCATTGGCTGGTGACCAGTTCAGGGTGTACCCCGCCTCTTGCCTGAGGATGGCTCTGATAGGCTCCAACATAAGTGGTATGGAAAAGGGATGGATGGATATTTCACACAAAAATTTATACTTTGAGAAATTAATAACAAATAAACAAATTAATATAATTTTGAAAAACTGAATACACACAGATGTCGTGGTGGACGACTGGTTAGCACATCTGCCTCTCAGTTCTGAGGACCGGAGTTCAAATCCCAGCCCCGCCTGGGTGGAGTGTGGTTGTTTGTTTATATGTGCCCTGCGATTGGCCTGTGACAGTGTGAACCCTGCCTCTCGCCCGAAGATAGCTGGGATAAGCTCCAGCATACCCACAACCCTAGTGAGGATAAGCAGTACAGAAAACGGATGGATGAATACACACATTAAATCGAGCAACGCTACATTTTAGATTACAAAATTAAAATTCACAACATTTCAACCACGGGTGAGTCTAATCATCGTCATTTGTGCTCACTGAGAAATGAATGAATAATATGTTGACAACTGGATACGCTCCAGTATTTGTGTAAACTGCAGGTCTTAAATGAATTTTGTCCCTTACAGAGCATGTTTCACATTTGCTAACAAGTGAGTTAAGATTCTTTTAAAGTTTCAAGTATGTGTTTGTCACATGCTATTGACTGTAGATAGTGACCATTGGCCCTCATTGCTCTTAGACAATGGATGGCAAGCAGAAGTTGTTTAACTCTCGCACCACCCCCACCACCACTTACAGTATTAATGGAAATAATTAGGGAGACACCACACTTCGAAGCCTCCCTGAGTGATTAGCACGTTAGTGATGGAATGGTTGGTAGTCAACACAAGTATAATTGATTTACATTTTTGCCTGGACATTTGGAGTCCCATATAGGATTAGATAAGAGACGGAAGATGGTTCATATGTATGTACGTAGTACATGCATACAGTAGATACGTACATACATACATATGGAGATTTTTTTGTTTGTTAAACATTTAAAATGCGGGCACTCCTGGATATGAGAAGTGCTTCATTTGCATCAGTGCCCGCATCCTCGTCAACCAGCAACCAGGGGGCGAACGTATGGGCAAGGGTTCATTCAGGGCCGGCACGGCGCTCTGTGGCCAACTTCAAAATAAAATCCTAATATGACATTGATGTCCAATGTAGTAATATATGAAGCTTTTATTTTGAAGTTGTCCCCCTCAGCACGTTTGTGCAGAGGCGGCATGTCATGGCAAGACACTTTTAACAATCGTTGTAGCGGCTTCCTTGACTTTAAGATTTCGGCTGGCCTGACCGTAGTAAAAATAAACGTAGTAAAGTAGCAGTGAAATAGCGAAGTAAATTGAGAGCAAAATCCCAACTGTCGCCTTGTTTGCAGTTTGTGACTGTGAACGACTGACCAATGATCAAGCAGAACAACGGACATGTACTGTCCTTGACAATTCACTATATTGATGGCAAATGAAAAGCTGGTGCTTACAGCCTAATGTTATTGCATTTTATGCATGAACTGCATTTGCTTCCATTGAGTTGCAATTCATGGTTGGACTTTGTAACAGCATCTTTATTCAGTTAGTCTTTGGTAAAGTAGAAGTTTTGGGGTACATTTTTTAAAAATTATTATTGAACAATTATTCTTATTTAAAGATTACTTTTGCACTGAAAGCTCTTTACATATTGTTTCTTGGAAAGCGTTTCCTTTCGGCTTGTCCAGTTAGGGGTTGCCACAGTGTGTCATCCTTTTACATGTAAGCCTATCTCCTGCATCCTCCTCTCTAACACCAACTGCCCTCATGTCTTCCCTCACTACATCTATCAACCTTCTCTTTGGTCTTCTTCTCGCTCGCTTGCCTGGCAGCTCCATCCTCATCACCCTTCTAACAATATTCTCACTATCTCTCCTCTGGACGTGTCCAAACCAGTGAAGTCTGCTCTCTATAACTTTGTCTGCAAAACATCTAACCTTGGCTGTCCCTCTGATGAGCACATTTCTAATTTTATCCAACCTAGTCACTCCTAGAGTGAAACTAAACATCTTCATTTCCATATTCTGTCTTTCTTCGGCTAATCTTCATTCGTCTCCTTTCCAGTGCATGCCACCGTCTTTCTAATTGTTCCTCCACCTGCTCCCAGCTTTCACTGCAGATCACAATGTCATCTGAAAACATCATGGTCCACGGTGATTACAGTCTAACCTTATCTATCAGCCTATCCATCACCACTGCAAACAGGAAGGGGCTCATGGCCGATCCCTGATGCAGTCCCACCTCCACCTTAAACTTCTCTGTCACACCTATTGCACACCTCACCACTGTTCTGCTGCCCTCATACATGTCCTGTAACATACTTCCCTGTCACTTCAGGCTTCCGCATGCAATACCATAGTTCTACTCTGGGTACTCTGTCATACGCTTTCTCTAGATCCATAAAGACACAATGTAGCTCCTTATGACCTTCTCTGTACTTTTCCATCAACATCAGCTCTTCGGTCTTGGCCATAGTGGAGTTTGGAGTGTGACTTTTTGAGGTTGTGGACAGCTGTCTGTCATACTGATAACGAGTTCAAACAGGTGCCATTAATACAGGTATCAAGTGGAGGACAGAGGAGCCTCTTAAAGAAGAAGTTACAGGTCTGTGAGAGACAGAAATCTTGCTTGTTTGTAGGTGACCAAATACCTATTTTCCACCATAATTTGCGAATAAATTCTTTAAAAATCAGACATGATTTTCTGGATTTTACCAGACTTAACTTTTCATACGGACGCTAAATGAATTACCAGCCAGTCAGAAGGAGCTCATCAAAGCGGAGACACGGACATTGGTTTCTCACGCTGATGCTAAATTAATTAACTCTCCCTTGTAACTCTTTTTCCTACTCCAAATCCACCTGTTCCCCGTGCGGACTGGACCGGACAAACATTCAGGAGATTGAACAGCCTTCCTAAATTGTGTTCCACGCATGTAGGTCCAACTTGCAGTCTACTAAAGTACAGATTAGTGCATATTTGGGTTTACATTAACGAGAACAGGAACCCCCAGCTATATGCATTGTCACCCCATGCTCATTTCCACCCTCACATCACAAGTCAGTCTCCTTTGCCAATGTTTTTGTGTCTTTTGTTTTGCTTTTCCTTCCATTGTTCCCCTGTAGATTCCCCCGTTAGATCTCATTAAATGTTCTATAAAAAGTCACTACCTGTATCATTTGTGTGTGTTTGGGTTCGACAAAAGACCTCTGGCTATCGATAATTTATCTAATTCCTGTCGCAACCTTCAGATTACGAGACTAGTTTTTTGTCACTTTGTCCTGATGTTTTATACATCTAAAAAGAGACGTAGTGCCCCTTTTCTAAGAATTGCTCCCACAGTTGATTTCTTCACACTATGCTGCTTACCTATTGCAGATTCAGTCTTCCCAGCCTGATGCAGGTCTACAATTTTGTTTCTGGTGTCCTTTGACAGCTCTTTGGTCTTGGGCATACTGGAGTTTGGCGTGTGACTGTTTGAGGTTGTGGACAGGTGTCTTTTATACTGATACCAAGTTCAAATAGGTGCCATTAATACAGGTAACGAGTGGAGGACAGAGGAGCCTCTTAAAGAAGTTACAGGTCTGTGAGAGCCAGAAATGTTGCTTGTTTGTAGGTGACCAAATACTTATTTTACTGAGGAATTTACAGATTAATTCATTAAAAATCAGACAATGTGATTTTCTGGATTTTTCTTTCTCATTTTGTTTCTCATAGGTGAGGTTTACCTATGATGAAAATTACAGGTCTCTCATCTTTTTATGTGGGAGAACTTGCACAATTGTTGGCTGACTAAATACTTTTTTGCCCCACTGTACATGCTTACGCAGGTACATACTGTATGTATACCTAGGTATATAGATCCAATTCATGCATACATCAAGTTAAAAGATGAGGACTGACAAGGATGAACTAAAAAGTAAAAGAAGAGATACATGACACCTGGGTCGTGACTGTTTTATTTGAATGAGACTGAGGACAACTGGTCTTATGATTCTAAAATCACAAGTAAAATAGAAGTAGTAAGTAATGATAGTACTACATGCATGATTTAGAAAAATATAACTACTTTGATGAAATCTTCTGAAATGTTTGCAGGTTTTAATAGTACTGTGCATAAACTCCCCATCTTTTATTCCAGGATCGAAACCCTTTCTTTGTAAGATCTGCCACTTTGCAACGGCTCAGCTGGGAGATGCCAGAAACCACGTGAAAAGGCATCTTGGCATGAGAGAGTACAGATGTGACGTCTGTGGGTGAGTTTTAAGGTTTAGCAACTTCGCTATTTTACAATCTACTTGGCTTGTCGTATGGCGTAATCAAGTGATCTGAGTTTCGAAGCTGAAAGTCACAAACTGTGGTCTGGGGTTTGCAATAAAGTACATTTCACCCAAGTACCTGGTAATGACTAGAACCGGGAGTCTGTAAATAATCAGGTTGTGTTCTTGTACATGCAGTTAGAGAAGATAATTTATTGAAGAATTTGAAGTTTTGAGCTTTCAAGCTTCTCTGGCTCTGTAGACTCACAAAGATGAAGAACTATGTAAAGATATTAGGTTTTCCCTCTGTGTATTTTTCTTTAAATGGCTCCACTTAGTTCATTTGCAGGCCAAGTTTGTCCTACCAAAGCCGACTGAGTGAATGTTTATTTGCTTCAACGATATTACAGCAGGCGCAAGCAAGCTTAGGTTTAAACATTGCTTTTCTTTTAATTAGAAGTTAGAAGTCATGTTTCACAGCCTCTCCAGCGAAAAAACCATTTCTCCCAAGTGCTGCAAATGTGACACTTTACATACACACATATACATATGGAACAGTTCTCCAATATGTCTTTAAATGGCACTACTAAATACAGTCCTTGGTTTCACAAATCATGCAGGCGGAGGAGCCGAGCGCTTCCAGAGCTAGCCATTGGTGATAAATCGGCCCTGTGTGCGCTTTCATTACTGACTGATTACCAGGCCGTCCCTCATCTTGAATAAATAGGGGCAAGCACAAAGAAACCCCCCAGAAACACCCTCATTAAGGACAGAACCCCACATGCACACACCCTCAACTTTTGCCGTTTGATGATTTCTTCTTAATTCTAAATTTAAGTACATCACTAACGGATGGCCACATAGCAGGTATAATGTATGATGTGGTGGGACATTTGTTTAGGTTCACCTAGAAAAGTGAGATTGTTGTATTAAAAATCTGCATTTTCCAATGTTGGTAATGATGAGACGTTTGGCTTAACCAAAAAATTTTGCATTTGTTGTTTTGAATTAATTAAGAGTAACAATTGAAGAAATATGTTTCATTGTTGCATATATTTTTGTGTTTGGTAGTCTTTTGTAGGAGTTGCTTGACTTCAGATTTCTTTAAATCGACACCCATGTAATGAAAAGTCGAGTTGAAGTTGTCTATTCACTGATCAAGTTATTGATATTTTTTTGAGTACTGTAATTACTAAAAATCACAGGAAGAGGGAATACTTTGCAATAGTTTATCTTCACTGACAATGGGCAGTTTATACATTGAATTTATGCCAGACATATACGTCAGAACACAAAAGCATTGTCGTGGGCTCTGTCACGTGATGGTATTTCTAGAACAAAATATCCTCTCGGTCGGTGTGCTTATAGCTGGGACAGCCAAATTCATGTTTGCACAACTTGTCCAAATGGGTTTTTTCGCCTACCACAGCAGGAGCTGTGCCTGCATGTTGGGCATTTGCGGTGTTGCAAATGAGAGCGGACCGCTTTGTGTGTGGCGGAAAAAGTCCCCGTTCTCCTTTCACTTTGATAATGCAGGCTGAAAAGTTCTTCAAAATCCTGCTTGAGCCTGGCTTTTTGTTTTCACTTGACTGGATCTCCCTCACCAAAGCTGCACGTTCAGAAATAGTAGCCAATTTAAATCAATTAAGGTGACAAACTAATTTCATTCGGCACACTCATCTGTTGCTGCAAGCGGCTCTGCCTGGTCCTTAAGCCAAAAACAAGTGATTAGCGACATGTCGACGTCATTATCTAAACGTCATTCTGGAGTTGTAAAGTCGACAAATTGACTATTCTTTACAAACATCGGCAGCGATTTCTTTGTTTCCTTTGTTCAACCTTCAGACGAAAATATTACCTCTGGCCTAATACTCAGTGAATGGTTGTGCTGGGCCCCACCTGTCCACTGCTGTGGATGTCTTTTCAGGAGTGGGGGTAGTTGTTGATGGTTAAAGATCATATTGTTGTGGCATTTAATTAACAAATGCAAATGTGATTTAGAACTCTTGACCATGCTGCCATTCAAACCAGAGAGGGCTGGTCTGTGTCTTGCTCATCACATTAAACACGTGCCTCGCCCTCTTGCTCACTTCCTTCACTCGCTGCCAAGCATGCGAGTGAAGGACTTATCTGCATATGTGTGTCTTCGTCTTACAACAAAGAGATCCATTTTTAATTTGCCTGTAAAGAACTCCTAAGGTGCAACAACAGCAGAAAACACAAATTGGCTGTTAGCATGCGCGATAAGATTTCTCATATTTAATTGGTTTAAAAAAATCCACCAGCATGTGAGATGGTAGGTTCTTGTGTATTCCTCCCAGCGTGTTTTGTCCACAGTGGGGCTTGGTCATTTAATGAGCCTCCTCTTCCTCTACTCCATCATCTACCAGAAAGGCCCTGCATTCAGCATTTTCGCCCTCCTGCTCTCTGGTCCAGACGGACATCCAGTGTTGTTGTAGGTGTTAAATTATGCATAAACAATCTAAATGCTTTGAGGCATTGGTTTAATATCAGCCCTCAGCCTTGGCCTTTCTACTATTAACACTATCAAAGGCATGAATTGTACTCTTGTGGACTGCTTTTTTATTATGAGTCATAAACTGCATGTCACGTCAGGAATTTAACCAAAACTTAAACTGTTGCTTAGAACTCAAAAGTTTGCAGAGTTTGCAACAGTCTCTTTTTCCTGCAACTGAACCATCCTCCATCCCTGGTCGCAGTTTTCTTAACTTGTTGGAGAGAATATATATAGTCATGATTTCATGTTGGGTGTGTGATTTGACTGTTAAAAGGATGGGGCTGGCTCATGTCAGGGTTTTTATGTCCTCCTGTCTCGTGAGATTGTCTGGTCTGTTCCCAGAATAGCCTATCAGTTCCGCCCTGCACGGCTCATCCGCTGTAATGTGCATTAATGCCCGGGCCTGTATGAGTACTGTGAGGCCTGGCACTGACAGTAGAGGAGCATCTTAGCTAACTGCTTATCCAGAGAAACCGTCACTTAATACAGACCCTCTATTGTCTATTCACAGCCCCCTCCTTCTCCTTTGACGTGATTCTCTGTAATCCTCGAACAGATTTTGGTTAGAACTCCCTGAGAACTATTTTTATTTTTTCCCTCTTCTTCCCTCCCACTTAAACACTAATAGTTGTTGCAGATGAAGAGAAGGATCCCTGTGAGGATGATTATAATGTCACTCGACTGATCTCCCTCCACCCCATAATAATTGTACATCATCGCTTCATAACGTGTCAGAGGGACACATTGGTGGTGTGCAATTTAAACAGCAGAATACAATACACAATTACGGCCTGTCAGGCCTACGAACAACATGCAATGTTTGAGTTACACTTAATCATTGCGTACATTAGCGAGTTTACTAAGATCCCACATTACCCCTCTTCATACATAGCAAGGGCATTAAATTCTACTCCTTGTAAGCTTAGCGATTGTGTTGGTAGTAGAACAGCTTTATGATCAATGTATCTTACTGTTGGACCTTTTGAGGGCTTTGTGTGTCAAGCAAGACCAATCTCTTAGGGGAAAAGAAAGTGGAGCACATAATACTGTATGTGTGGATACATCTACGCGCAAGTAAAAGAAGCAAGTGATGGGATTTGGCCACAAAGAAAAAAAATACAGCCGTTCTTTGAAGGTAATCATGATATCGAGCTGAAATATCTTTTGTTATATATACAATTACTAAAGTCACTAACTTGCAGTGTTGATCTGTTCAGTTCTTTCATTTCCCACTCAATTTGACCTATTTAGGTCATATCTGCTTCTCAAATGTTAGGCCTCATCATTCCCATCAGGAAGAGGTTTGAATTGAATGTGTGTCTGGGAAAGTTTTTTTTCTAGTGTCCCCGTCACCAAAACAAACACATTATGCTTTGATGCATTTAACTGAATTTAGTACACCATTATTGGAGATGAAATGAATAACACTAAAGGTTATTTAGAAAATAATGCCGGACGGCTCGTCTTGAAAGGTTAAGTATGTGAATGAGCAGTTTTGATGATAACAAGGGCTGTGTATGGCTAGGAGAGCTTGGTGTTCTGGTTTGACTCGATACTCTGTGATCGCTCTTTATGACTGAGACAGCTTTACAGCCCGTTACCCTCCATAACACGATAAAGTGTGGCATAATGGATTAGATGTGTTTAGTTGCCTTGGGCTGATGTTTGTAAAATTAATGTTTTCTTTTTTTTTGCAAAAGAAAGACACTCATATATGTGCCTTTATAAAAATTCAAGAGGAAAAGGAGAGGAGAAAAATATATTTGTTAGAAAGAAATCTATATCAATATTTCAGTATATTCTTGATTTTTGAACAAGATCATGAAATAATTACCCTGAATGTGGCATTCATTGTATAGAGTAATGGTTATGAAATTATTGTATACTGTATGTTTTGACTGCGTTTCTTAATACTATAAGAGAAAGGCAATTCATGTTCTGTGGCAATAATACAAATATTATTTGTTTTAAATTATGTGCCAAGGGAACGTAAGGAAGATTGCTTGCTCCGTCTGTTGTTGTTTCAAGGAAGTTTCCCAAGTTATATCAAATCGGCATTTACTGAGTGCGAGAGACAAAGAGAGAAATATTCTTCAGTACCCGTCCTGTTTTTATAGCAAACTCATGTAGCACACACAGAATCGTGACCTTGGACTTTATAATCAACACCTTTCAATTTAATGATAATAGAAATTGGAGCTGATGTTGAACATAACATAAAAAATAAAAACAAAACAAAGACACTCAGCACATACAGTACAAAGGATAAACTTTTATCACATCAAGCCGCATAATTGTTTTAGTAACAATGTATTCTTGGAGCCAATTGTTTCATCGTATGTTGTGGGAGAAAAAGAAAAAGAAACAGGGAAGTTAATGAGTGATTAACAACAGCAATTAAACCATGATGAGGAAGGCAGATGGAAAAAAGGTATGTAATTAAAATATCAGTCCTCTCGTCAGAAGTGTGAGAGTCATCCATCGTGCACTTATTAAAAAGCTGGGTAGAGGGGAAGAAACGAACAGTGGTTAATTCCAGCAGCCCAAAGTGCCTGGTAATCTGCCCATGGATAGCGCTGAAATGGCTGTAACTCATGTTTAAGTGTTGGGGCCGTGTCATTGGAGGTTCAGTCATGTATTTCTCTGTTGATGCCCATAGAGGCAGAGAGTATTTGGCAGTGAGGAGTAATTTAACTTAATTAATGGAATGCATATTTGATGGAGGAATAAAATATCCCGGCTTAGCAAAGTGAAGAAAGGGAAAAGATTTAGTGTGAGTTAAAGGTGGAGGCTGCTTGAAAGACAGAGCGGGAGAGAGGATAAAGATGGCAACTAAGAGGGAAGAAATAGCAATGGGGAGAATGAGAGATGGATGGTTGACACAACGTTGAGTTGATGGGTAAAGGGGAATGGGTTGCTCCTCTATTGAGAGGACATCAGACTGACAACGTTTGAGTTAATTGATATCCAGACAGAGCCTCTCCCTCAGCAAATCGAAACGTTACCCTGGTTTGCAAACCTGAGGTAGTCTCCTGCCAGGGCCTCTTTAATATTCATGTGGGGGGAGTCTTTAAAAGGTTTTCCAATAGCAGTCTTGTCCCTCTACCACCATCCGTTTTAAAGCAGGTCTTTACTGTGAACGCAGAAACTTTTAATCACTTAAACTAACACGGCAGACCCACGACATGCTTGTTTTCCCAGACAAACTCATAGCCTGCCGAAAGTCACCTAAAACTTAATCCCCCCTGCCACATTTTGATTGACTTGCTATAGGTATACATTATTTTCATGGAGACTCTGTCACCAAGATATTTGACACCATCATGGAGACTGACATCTGGGGAAAAAAAATTCTAGCCCCAATTTTTGTCCCTGGCTCTTTTGTCTACCCGTGTCTAGGTGATGATCTGTTTTATCAGAGGAGCAGGGGAGACGTAAAATGTAATCAGTCATTGCCATAATCATAATTGAGTTTATGTAGCTGGTAGGAGCCCTGCAGGAAATGTTAGTTTGGGTGAAAGGGAGGATCTTGTTACTCTCGCCTGAAGTTCACAACTTTTAAGTTGATCAAAGACTGGAACAAACAATCAGTCGATGACTGACATTCCAAAGATATTCTGTGGTAAAACTCAAAAAGCTTTCTGACTTGTGGATCACATTTAGTCTGGTGGCCAACACACAGGCCCTTCTCCTACACTTTTCAATTCACATGCTTGAATGTACAGTTTCGCCACACACACATAACGATGACTTGCTATCAGCACCCATTCATTGTTGTATGGTACTGAAGCGGCGTCTTTGGAGTACATGAAAAGTGGGATTTCATTGTATCGTTATTTTGAAGTCATACTAATGTATCTGTATTGCAATGTAAATGAAACATGTTGGATCCTCTTTTTGCAACTATTTAGTAAGGATGCTATGCAAATTTTCTAAACTATTTTATATTTACAGAATTGCCAAATGTTACGGAACGTCCATATTCTGTTGTGGAAATCACTGAATGCTGACTCGTTACGGCCGTAACACCGATTGTTCCGGATATTGGGGCGAAATAAATCCAACTTCTGATATTTCCGGCCACCGTGACGAAAATGTCATAAATGAATTCACTGAAATAAACTCTATATATAAAAAAAAAAGAGAGAGAGAGCGAAAGCTGCTTAGTGCCCCCCATTCCTGATGCTAATTACTAAGCTATCGTGTCATGAAGTTGCAAAACACGGAAATAACGGGGTTATACAGTACAGTTGTCTCATAGGTCTTGCTGGAACCACGTTATAGCAGAGAGGAACCAAGTTTGAACAACAAAATAACAACGCCACTAATATGCGTCTGGAGATATAAATGGACAGTAAAATAATTCACAGCCTCACAAGACTCCCTTTGAACCGGAAGTGAATTAATACTGTACGTCACTGGAGAAATTACAAGTATATTCTGAAAGTATATTATTATTAATATAAAATATTTAAAAGATAACGTTTTAGTCCCACAATGGGGAAATTTCATCATTTCAGTAACAATAGTGACATAGGAAATCCATCCATCCATCCATTTTCTACACCGCTTATCCTCACTTGGGTCGCAGGTATGCTGGAGCCTATCCCAGCTAACTGCGGGCAGGATGCAGGGTACACCCTGAACTGGTTGCCAGCCAATCGCAATGCACATATAAACAAACAAACATTCGCATTCACATTCCCACCTACGGACAATTTAGAGTCTTCAGTTAACCTACCGTGCGTGTTTTTGGGATGTGGGAAGAAACCGGAGTACCCAGAGAAAACCCACGCAGGCATGGTGAGAACATGCAAAGTCCACACAGGTGAGGGTCTTTGAAGAGAACTCAGAACTGTGAGGCGGATGTGCTAACCAGTTGTCCACCGTGCTAGCGATATAGGAAATATATAATATACTGTAAGTAGCATGCAAGAGACGACATCTATACAAGTTCATGCACAAAATAGAAATCTAAACTTTTGTCCATGCATAAACTATCCAATTCAATCCATCAGCAATGTTATTTATTTGTTTTCAAAATAAAGTGCTGAGTTTTGACTAGATCTGATTTTTTTTAAAATTTATTTTATTTTATTTATTTATTTTTAACCGTTGAAAACAGAATTGGTTAAGGCAAATTAATCCAGAGACACAGATATTTTTGACGATGGTATGTCAAAATCTCATATACTTTGATTCAGGCTGCACATGCATCCGCCATTACAGGGTGGATGCAATAAAAACATTAAAATTACAAATATTGAAGCCATAATTTATGAATGATTACGATTAGCGTAGTAATTATGTTGTGCAATTGATCAGTGTGCAGAATTATTTTTATCCTATTACAAAATATACTGCAGTGACTGTCCCACGGTAATGTTCTTGACAAAATTTAGAAAATGTGGAAATTCAGACAAATTTGGACAAATTGTTCTGGAAGTGAATTTCTATAGGTTGGCAGCTCTGTATTTATGTTTTTAAAACAGGGCTGTTGGAACTACAGCTATTAAATTGTCCCACAGTGTTTCCCTCTTACTTGTTAACTTTGCCCCTCAAGCTCTGCAGACCATCATGTGGCTATAGTTCTGATTCTCTATTTAGTCCCATATTCATGAAGCGATATTGACAATTGTCTTTGTAAAACAGATAATAAGCTGTGATAAATGGGTGGGATGAAATTACATCAACCTTACCAGGCTATTGTATTAACACATCTAGACGATCTCACTCATTCCTGGTGTCTTTGTAATTGATTAATTTTTGACGTGGATGGATGTAAGGTTGTGGGTCTTGTATCAGTGGCTGATTGCTCGTCAACTATACACAGGAGGAGCAACAGTAGGGCCTCAAGGGCAGTAGTCATAGTCCCCAACGTTATGGTGAATTCTTCTCCAACTCTAAAATCAAGAAAAATACTTGGCCATAAAAGTGCTCATATTACTGGGCTGACATAAAGCTCGTCCTTCCATCCTCTGTCTGCGTGCCTGAGTTGCATCGCCTTTAGTTCCCAGTTGCTCAGCACACCTGTCGGACTTTAAGATCACCAATCCTTCTTTGTATGTGTTGCTACAGCCCCTCAGGTAGCCCCTGCACCACCTAGCTTTAAATATGAGCAAATAATGGTGCGGTGAGGGATGCTGCTTGTGTCCTTGACGAGAATCCTCTGTGTGCTATAGCATCATCTCACTGTCTTGAGTCTCGTGGGAGGCATAAACCACACTGAAAACTCTCAAGGCTTGTTGGTGGCATCCATGGATGGATGCAGAATTACAGAAAGCCTATGTGGTCTTTTTGAATAAATGTTAGCGTGAAGTGGCTGTAGATAATGTTGATGTAAATACATTTGTATGTGTTTAATGAAATAAAACCGTGTCCTTTTTTAACGTGTGCACATTTCAGATGTGGTGCACTAAAGTGTTAAAGTGTTGTGCTGCATATCACACCTCCTTTATTTCTTTGTTTGGCTGCATCCACTATGCTCCTCACAGTTGAGCCAATATATCACACTTGCCACCAAATTGGGCCAAAACCCATGACAGGGTCACTTGGGAAGAATTAGATGAGGAGGTGAAAGAATAGGGATTGGTGAAATGAGGCAGTTGGGGGCATGCTTGCAATTAGGGATGAAACGATTTAAAAACAGTTAGTATTACTGTTTTACATTTGAATACTTTTTACTATCCTATGATAATGTTTCTGAGTAGTAGTTGTTTTTTGGCTACACACATCTGGTGCTTGCCATAATAGCAAACAAATGGAGAAAGAAGAAAACAGCAAACAAATAAATGATGTCAGGTGCATGTTACAGTGCTACCAAACATGGCAGAAGGGTGCCAATCCAATCAACAATCCAACAATGGAGTATTTTAGTTTTTGTCAGACTGCAGATTAATTTATCATTATTGCGCTGTATGCAAACAATGCAGGGAAAACAAATACTGTGGTGTCCCAACAAATCACTTTCCATCTCATTTTATGATCACTCAATGTGATATTAGTAATTCTAAGTACATTTCGTGGTGTCTTGCCTGCATTAAAAAAACATTTTACTTATTGCTGTTCATAATCTTTAATTTGCAAAATTTGCAGAAGGTAGCTGGATTAGTATTTGTTTTATTCAAAATAAAAGTTGATTTGCATACTTCAGGTGCATTGAGCAAAATTGTGATATTAATGATGATGTGATCATTTGGGTCTCTTGCAATTACAATTTGGATCTTGCGGCAGGAAAGAGAAGTGGACACATGGGCAGAAATGTGGACCTTATTGTCAACCATGCGGTTGTGCGATCCCTTCACATTACACCATGTTAACCCCTGCAACACTGGCTCCCTAAATAAGGCGCCGTAGGTCTGCAACCCTGCGTCCAACCGTAAAAACACTAACACATCACTTATCCCTGCAGGGGGGGAAATAACAAAAAAAACATTGTGTGTGATGAGGAGGAGCACGCTGTGTGAAGAGGAAGCATTTATTCATTTATTCTGTTAGTTCAGCAAAACAAACAGAGGTCAGGGTTATGCTGAAACACTGATAGCTGGGTGTCTATTACAGTTAAATTTCAAATTAGGCGGTTCACTTTCATCACTTTTATGGTCGTTTCAAAGGCTGCCTGGCCTTTCAAGCCCCCCAGCAAAATGTGATTACTGAAACGTTTACAGGCTACATAAGCTTCAAGAATACCAAAAACAAATTTCTCCCATGAAATCAAGTTTTGAGGCAAACAGCCATACTGATGACTTGTGGTGTCTTCATTGAACTTTAGATGGCGCCATTCAACTTGCTAGAAACCTGCAAGGATTTCAATTGCAATACTGTATGCGATTGTGATTATGTAGACGCCCTGCTTGAGTGATATGTAGTTAAGCTATAAAAGATTAAGACTTATTCATTGCCATGCATACATTTTACATGTATTACACAAAATGTATCTGCTGCATTTAATATATCAAGGTAGTGAACACAGCAAGCACGCCACAGTAATGACACACTGATGCAGTGGGCAACTTTTCCAGTGCCTGAGGACTGTTTAGAGAGTTGGGTGCCTTGCTCAATGACACCTAATTATTTAAGTGTTGCTCACATTTTTTTAATTTTGAATTTTTTTAAATTTGTTTTTCCAATTAAAAGCTTTATATATATATATATATTTCAGTGACACCCTTGTGTATGTGCGTGTGTGTGTGTGTGTGTGTGTGTGTGTGTGTGTGTGCGTGCGTGTATATGTGCATATATATATGTATATGTATGTTACTCGTGATCAAAACTGGTGTGTGACAGATAATGTGAAACTTTCAGATAAGATGGAAAAACTGATTAATTGAATGGAAGCCCTTAAGCAAGATCATCTTTGATTAATAATAATAATAATAGTAATAATAATAATATTAATAATAATAAGTAGAATACACCTAAAAATAAAACTTTACTGTGAGATGTTAGACAACCATAGAAGGTGTAAGTGCAGTTAAAAACAACAATACGTGGAGGCTGGCAGGACAGATGTAATGTTCGGAGAGGCGGCCCTGCTGGTGCTGCTTTAACTAGGACAAGCCTCTCTATAACGGTGCACCTCAGGGGCCGATCAGCAGGTCTCAGGAGAGACTCCCCACTCTGCTGTCTCACTGGGCCTGTCACGAGGGGGTTGATGCTGGCTTGGCTGGCTTGTAGGGTGTGGGGCGGCTACAATGATGATCATCGTGGTGGTGTGGGCTGACATGCTGAGAGGGCAATTACAGCAAGGACAAAGACTGCAGTGTCCCCACAGCCCCCTAATGAAGAGAGCAGGTTAGCCTCTTAAGAGGACCAGTGATGAGCATGGTCTTAGTGTGCATTTGTTGATATTTGTGTGTGTTTTGCTCTGTCTAACCTACCCGAGGATGATACATTATTGGAGGTCATATAGTTGCTGTACCGTGCTTACAAACTCCTTTAATGACGCCTTCACATGCTGGTATTTTCCCTTCATGGAACAAAATGCAAACACCCATGAACTCCATCATCTTTAGAGAGTCATACTGTGTGAGGAAAAAATAGCCAATGAAATCTTTTAACGTATCCTGGTCGCTGAATGCTGCACGTTAGCGGATCAATATTTTGTTTTTAATATTTCTTTCTTCTTTAATATCCCACTTAAAAATTCAGCACATAACAGCCTGCATTTTATATCAAATAAATAGATGACTTTACAGGCAAGGTAATTGAAGATATACTGTATTCTGGAAAGACTAAACAAACCATAATCTGTTTTAAGGGCTTGGACAAATGCACAAACACTCTTCATTTTTTCCTTTGCTTATTGTTGTAATTCATGTGGGATGGGGTGGCAGTAACGATGGTTTGTAACTAATACTGCTATGTTGACATACCCAACTATAGGATCTGATAAAGCCTTTTGAGCACCGCTTATTCAAATTCAATTAAATTCAATTCTATGTTCACACAGAGAATCAGAGCAGGTAACGGCAATAAGATTGAACGTGATAACCTTTTTGGAGCGGTTGAGAGAATAATTTACACTCCGCTTCACCACTTGAATGATTTACTGTACAGTCAGTTGATTGACTTTCACCAGATTTTTACACACACACACAAAACATCAGAATGGATTTTTGTTGGTGAAAGGAAGCATGCCAGAAGTCTCCTGGTAAGGTGGGGTTATGAAAGATGTGTTCCATACGTGCAAGTCTCATCAGTGATTGTTGAACCATTCCAATTTCATATTTCAAGGGCCTTTGCGTTAATATTTTTGGCTTGTGTTAATGTTGCGTCCCTTCCATGTACTTGTAGCCCAAGTCTTTTATTTATTTATTTTTTAAATAATACAAGTTGTGGATGAAGATTTTTGGGGAAATAACCAGACTGTTATTCACAGATTATAGTTTTTAATCACTGCACTGTTTTTACACATTAACAAATTAATATTAATTATTAGTATTGTTCTTTTATTTTATTCTATTTATGTGCATTCATTTAAACCATGACTATATGTCAACAGTTTTCATGTTCAGTATATACCTAGTGTGTGTGTGTGTGTGTGTGTGTGTGTGTATGATCGCATGTGTGCGCGCCTGCACTTGTCTACTACACAGACTTGCACTTAAGCAGATTTTTATAAAATCTTTGCTGCTCATATTGTATGCCGGTATGGTACGGTACAATGTATAGAATGTATATTGTTGTAATTGTACACAGGCAGTAATATTTTTTGTAATAATCTATTGGTAATTTAGCTATTTCAACTGGAGTGATTGACATATCTGACATACCGAATGATTAGTACCCTAATTTGTAATGCAGTATGCTATTGTGCAGCTCATTGGGGCCAAGGTCTAATGTGAAGGCTTTCCAGTAAATTAATCTGTTTTAGATGTTCATATTGCATAGTCTACCAAGTCAACAAGCTAATGAAATGTCGTCTTTCCCCTTTGCAACCAAACACCACTAATCTAATCTATTATTCAACCATACTAATGTATGGGTGAGCAATTATAAAACGTTTCCATGCTGTGCCAAGGTGACAGTGTGAATATGGGCAAGGAGGACTCCAGACACATTTGATGGCTGCTCACTTGTGCTGATAGGCCAAACGGTGCTGGGAACCCGCCACGTTTAATCATGTTGAGGGTGACTGCTTTCATAAGAGCATGCGGCGATTCAGACAACTCTAATAAGGAGAGGTGACAGAGAAACTTTCTGTGTTAGCGGCAAAACAGAGGGGCAAGGTCTTCTTTTTTATGCACGTGTTGCTTTTTTGTTTTGTTTTTGGTTGCACATAAGAGACAAATTTCACTATGTGAGACTGGATTTGAGGTGAAAGAATGTCACTATGAATAAAGGGTTTGGGGACAAGGTCGCACAAGTGCCCGTTCAGCAGAGTGCTGCAAGTCTGTTTGTGGCGTTAAAGATGAGCAAAGACTCTTAAGATGTCTCTCTGTAGATAAGGTAGCAGACTCCAGTTTTGCCCCTCAAAGTTGCATGACACATTATAATTTATTGTTCTACAGCCATTGTCAGAAAAAAAAGAAGCTAAAAGGAATGATGCTTTGAGGATATAATTAAAGTTATCGTTCAAAGAGCAACTTTTTGCATATTTGAATTATTACTGTCGTTAAAAAACACACAAAATATGGAAATACGATTGCTGGAAGCTCATAAATCAATGATCAGCAAGGCCTCAAAGCCCAATAAATATGGGGAGTTAAATACTTTAAAATGCAAATCACATCTTGAAATTTGCATGTGTAAATTTAAAGGGAGCTTGCTTCCTTAAGACCCTCAGAGGTGGTAGAGGATGGAGCTAAGATGATGGATGGGTAATGGGGGGACAGAAAAGAAACCAAAATGGAGTTTTCTTTTCCATTTCACCATGGTGTCATTGGTCAAGTTATTGGATCGCTTTTTATGATAGCGGCTGAAGTGAGCTGAGAGACATGGCTGCATCTCTTTTGTGGATCCAGAAAATGCCTTAAGTGATCTGAATAATTAGCAGTTAATTATTCTTCATCCATCTAAATCAGAATAGGACAGATATGGGAATGGAATTCATAATTTTAGCCCAGCATCCTGTCTTGTACTAATGTGGTAAACTAAAGTGACTGTGAATAATACCTACTGACCTTCCGGTAATTATGCTCCGCCTGGCAATTTGCTTGCTGTTACTAATTGAGGCTCTTGATTCACTGAAATTCTTATTAAAAATACATATGTTTTATGGCTTGGATTTCTTTTACGAGTTTTCTTTAATGTATTATTAATCATTGTTATTTTTAATAGTAATTATCAGACAGAATGTGCCGAGTGGAAGCACTGATTTATTATTATTATTTTTCTTCTATACTCTGACCTCGGTTAGGTAGCACAAATGATCAACTATTTTGAAAGATTTTTGTTGGTATAAATTATTGCTGGTCCAAAAACAAAACGGGGTCACTCATTTCATGATTATATGATCCTTCTATCACAATCCTCTCATGTTGTTTCCCCCTCTCAGACATATGAAAATACTCTGGCGGCACCAATGGATCAATGGGACGTGATGTCTCTTTATGCATTAACGCTCAGGTTAGTGTTAGGTTAAAAAGCTGCCTAGTGCCTCCCAAGGCAAAAAAAAAAGATGAGCGAAAAAAAAAAATCAATTATTCCTGGAGAGTCAGAGGGCTGGCCCTCATTGTGAAAGCATCCCTTTACCAATATGTGCGTGTGGGCAATATGGGGGTGGCTGGAGTATTTGCATGTGTGAATGCCCTTGCTGTGGCGCCTGCAGGTATTGACCATACAGCACTCAGGATGACGTGCTTTGCTTCACATAAATCCTGTCCAGTTTGTAATATGCTGTATTTATTTACTGTATTTTTAAGGATCAGCAAAGTTCCAATGACAACTACCAGTCATGTAATCATCCAGATAGGGATCTATGGGGCTGCATTCTGACACTTAGCCCTGCTAAAGAGGGCTAAGGCTCAGTTGTCCATCCCAACAAGTGTTCTCTGTATTGTTTAAGAAGATCCTTAAAAGAATCCACTGAATTAAGATTTTGTGACTGTTTGTGTGTGATTGAGCAGCCTCAGCTGAGAGGACAAGCAGCTTTAGCTCTTTTATTGGCTCTCTGTTTAAGAGGCCATACATGTTTTGACGGAGTCCAACTCTATTTTATTTCTGTCATGACAAATACTGTGCCAGTGAACACCCGCTTTTTACACACAACGTTGCATTCCACCCCACTGATATGTTTCTCTGAGCGGGAAAACTGTATACAGCCTGCCAGTTCAGAATGAGATGGACCAAAGTGAGATGTCCCTGCTGCTCCTCGTGTTCAACCCCACATGAACGCCTCAACACAAATCCTTGTTGAAGCACTCTGTGGATGCCATGAAATCGTATTCGCTGTTCAGCTAATGGCATAGGACTGGTTCTGCTAGGATGTTCCTCAGGGAAAGAAAATACATCACTGGACTATGATGCACTGACCATTTCTGATTTATTTAGGAGGTTGTGCTGCACTGCTTGACTAAAAATTCTGTTTGGGGAGTTTTGATAGCGAATATTATCCTCAAATTATGAACATACTCCCTTTTATTTTTTTCTTACCAAATTAGGTGGAATAAATACTGTACTAACAAATCAATTGATACATAGTGAGTCTTTGGCGGGAGGCGCTGTTAAATATTCTATATTCCATATTACTACATTTAAATAATATTATAATATAAAAATATGATATTAAATATAAGTTATATTATTAAATCTAAATAATATTGAATATAAGTATCATGGGTAGTACAAGAAAAAAAAATAAGGAAAACAAAGTATAGCATACACAAGACACAATAAGCTTAAACTTCCATCCATCCATTTTCTGTACCGCGTATCCTCACTGGGGTTGCGGGTGTGCTGGCACTTATCCCAGCTATCTTTGGACGAGAGGCGGGGTACACCCTGAACTGGTCGCCAGCCAATCGCAGGGCACATATAAACAAACAACCATTCACACTCACATTCACACCTACGGGCAATTTAGAGTCTTCAATCAACCGACCACGCATGTTTTTGGGATGTGGGAAGAAACCGGAGTACCCGGAGAAAACCCACGCAGGCACAGAGAGAACATGCAAACTCCACACAGGGGGCCCCGGATTTGAACCCAGGGCCTCAGAACTGCGAGGCAGATGGCACCTTGCCGCCTAAACTTACTTAACCTTCCATGATTTCACATCCTTTTTTTTTCTGAATCAGAATCATATTTATTTGCCAAGTATATGAAAAACACAAGGAATTTGTTTCCGGTAGTTGGAGCCACTTTAGTACTACAACAGACAGCTATTTGACAGAAAATACTTTTGAGACATAAAAATATAAAAACACTGTACGGAGAGTCACTGAGCAATGAAAGGTTACCACTAATGTTGTAATGCCGATAACAATTTTTTTTTCACAATTGTGCAAATGATGCAGTCCTCTGGCAATTTAGAGCAGTTTGAAATGACTAAGAGAGCAATAGTCTTGTACAGTGACCATTGTGCAGATGGCACTTTAAAGTGATTAGTAGTGCAATATTCTGGAACAGTGTCAATTGTGCAAATGGTGCAAATTCTTGAACAAACCTCCACATTCACACACATACAGGCCTTCAGCCCGAATAGACATATCTGTTTCTTCTTTTTTTTCCCCCTCTTTCTTCCGCTTATGAATCTGCAACAGGCCATCCGTCCACAAAAGCCGATCTGCTGCGGGTGCTGCTGGTACTGCTGCTGCTGGTAATTAGGCATCATAACACTTTCACAGGGTATCTCACTCGATGGAGAATTCCTCCTGACGTGACTGAGGGATGGAAGAATTATTTGGCTTTGCAGATTCTTCTGCTCTGTTGGTCATCTGTCCTCTTTCGGGCCATCAGCCTAATCAGCCCATCATATGTGCGTGTGCACACACACACTCGCCCACCTAAACACACACACACACACACACGCCGACTCACATAACCTCATGTACACGTTGTCTAAAATGCCTGAAATACCCACCAACCCATGCACTCGCCCGCAGGCAGAATAAAGAGGAAAATAGAGTTAGAGAAAGAGATACAGTATCAATGCCCTCTAGGTGTGACAGGGTGGCCATGGGGGTTGTTAAAAGAATGTTTCTATTTGGGGGAGGGGGGGGGGGGGGTCTGTTGTAAGTCAATAGTCTGCTGCATCACTAGCTGTACAGACAATGCAAATCAATATGGGGTGAAGGTACATATATTTTACTGATTGAAAGGGCCTGTTGTGATTAAAATCAGTTCATGCTCAATTTTTAGAATAGTACATTCAGATGCTGCTGTAATTCTGTTTATCCTTAGTCATAAAACCATTTGAAAAACCAGATTAAGGGAGCTGTTTTTTCAAGAACAACTTTCTCAATTAATTTATTTTAACATATAGTTTATAGAAACAAGTAGTTATAACACAAAAAGCAACAAAAATCAGAAATACAATAGGGATTACAAAAAGATCTGTATCAGATCAGTGGCTTTCTTTTTGGGGGAGTTAGAAAAAGAAGCCCATCTTTTCTTTTGTACTTTTATTTATCAATCCACTTTATTCCAACATATGGTAATCCCTGTAACAAAAGATTTGAGTGAATAATGAAGAAAGCAGGGCTGGGGGCAGGAAGAAATGTGCTGTGGTAGTAAATACAGAGTTTGTGTGGCGTGCCGTGCACATCGCCAGGCTACAGAAGGGAGAGACGTGCTGCCTTCATGTCCCTAAGCCATATTCACGTCCACCGAAGACTTTTGTTTTTACACAGGTAGGCAGTTTGGGGACTATCTCACTGAGGAAGAAGGCAGAAAAGAAGAAGACATGAGAAGAATCAAAGGATGTACCCCCTTTTAATAATGTAACAAATATTCAAATCTCTAAAAATAAAATCTATTCATCCTTCCTGCTAATCTGAGCAGTAATTTATTCAAACCCAAGGCCATATTAGTATGCCAGCCCAGGGCACAATGGTTGTAACAAGACCAAGTTCACTCAAAAACTTAAGAGGATAGACATACAAACAAAACAAATATATAAGGCTGCAACTTGGAGACCTTTCCTGAAAATATGTTGTTCTTAGCTACCGGTGGATCATGATCTCGTTATCACGTGCAACTGTATTTACGTCAGCACAATTTGTATTTTGAAAAATCATACAGTTGATAGTTATTAGAATTGAAGTTTTAGAGCAGCTAAAATAATTGCAGCACAAAGCAATGCTTTGCTTCACTCAAAAATTTCTGATTAATTTCCACTGAGGTGTGTATCTACAGAATGTCTTACGTGTGTCCACATGAATCAATGCCATTTTATGTAAAGCAATTGAGCGATGATAGTTTGTATCAAGACATCAAATCGGCACTTCATTATGGATGCAGTGATAACACAATGTGTAGTATAATGATGGCAGTGGTTCATATTGTTCATTATACATGCGGGTGTCACGAGGCAATTGAAATCTGTGTGCCTGTGTTTATATCATTTTACAACATCTTGTTTCAGCAAATTAATGCGTAAACTATTGGGAAGAAAAATATACCGCTATTTGCCAACAGTGACAAACAATATATTCGGAATAACGATTGCATCTATTGGCTTGTGTGTTTGTAAATGGGAGGTAATGAATTGCTCTTTTTGTGCAGTGAAAGCAAACATACTGTCACTATGCTTGAATAGACCTTCCAGTTGCATGATTGATTCCAAATGCATGATAAAGCTGTAAAATAAAAAAAAATAAAAAAAATAAAAAAACAATACTTTCATTTTATTAGGAGTACTTTCCTATTTAAATGTAATGCATATGTGTTCCTTTAGGCGGCACGGTGAGCAACTGGTAAGAGCGTCAGCCTCACAGTTCTGAGGACACGGGTTCAATCCCCGGCCCCGCCTGTGTGGAGTTTGCATGTTCTCCCCGTGCCTGGTTGGGTTTTCTCCGGGCACTCCGGTTTCCTCCCACGTCCAAAAAACATGCATGAATTGGAGACTCTAAATTGCCCGTAGGTGTGAATGTGAGTGCGAATGGTTGTTTGTTTGTATATGCCCTGCGATTGGCTGGCGACCAGTTCAGGGTGTACCCCACCTCCTGCCCGATGACAGCTGGGATAGGCTCCAGCACGCCCGCGACCCTAGTGAGGAGAAGCGGCTCAGAAAATGGATGGATGGATGGATGGATGGATAATGCAGTGGTTCCCAAACTGTGTTTTTGTTGTTCTTTCAAGCCATTGATAATGTACCATCAATTGGGAGGGCTGTAACTTGATCTGTAGTAACAGTGGAGGTCTTGAGCATGCTGGCTGCCTTCAAAATTGTGAGCTTGTTGAAGGTTTGGGGGCGTTGGAGTGGAGTCGATGCCTGCCACACGTCATGCTTTCTCTTTTTGAGAAGCCCTGCAGTTACACAATCAACATTATTATTGCTTGGAAATGTATATATTTAATTAGTAAAACAATGACAGTTTCGCTTGATTCATGGTGCATGGCAAGGTTTAATTAATTGGAAAATGCATATTACCCTGTGACTTAATTATTAGCGAATTAATCACTGGGTACTTGTTCAGTCGTTCAGTCATTTCTTGGCATATTTCTATGTATGTCTGTCACTGGAATTTCCTCCCAGGGTCGTTTTTATATGAGGTCATTTTTTTTCCTTGAGTGGCTGTTGAGATGACGAACATGTACTGTAAAGGCGTTCCCTCATGCTAGAAGAGATGCAGATCCGATGAGCATTGTTGGGAAAGTACATTTTCTATATGAACTATTTCAAAGTTCAGTTCACCGTTCCAAAAATGAACGAGTTCAGTTCATAAGTCAACATTTTTAAATAAGTTCAAAAAATGAACGGGTTCATAGTACTTTTTTGTTTATCCTCAATGTTGCTGACGGGCTATTCCCTTTAAGGTACTGGCCTTTCATTTTCCCATTTTTGCCACCCATTCAGTCCACACTTATAGCCAGCTGTAGCTTTCACCCTACAATCTCAAAAACATGAGGAAAAACTTGTTACTTGAGTAGTATTTTTATTTTATTTTTTAATGAGGAATTAAAACAAAAACAGGACTTGTATCCTTAATGTGCAAATAAAAACATGCAACACAGTATGACAGGAACGATGGTGAAAGGACATTGATACATATGGTTGCATTCCTTGTATTTCTGGCTGACTATATTGGCAAAATATTTTATTTGTTCTGTTCTTATATATAAAAAAAAATAATAATTCCATATCATGACAGTGTGATCGTACAGAGTTTAAACTAAAGCATTCTGATACAAATAATATTTTTCCGAGTAGGCGTAATCAGTTTTTACAATCATGTACTGTATTACAAAAGATCCACCTAAGAGCACGTTTAATATAAATTCGAAAACTGTTCTTTGACCCCAGATTGAGCGCATTCTTTGTCACGTTCGTCAGGCAGAAATGAACGAAGTTCAGTTCACATTCGCACAAAATATGAACTAGTTCATGAACTTTCGTTCATTAAACTCCTTCAGGGAAAACACTGCTGATGAGAGCACACTTACATAAGCCTGACATTTTAGTTGGTATTGACATCACTTGTGAGGATGGTGAATCCATCTTTAGATGGATATTCAGAGGGTACAAAACCTTCCTTTCTAACAATGTCTTTATTTTTTAATAAAGCAATACCCGTCTGTATCTGTGTGTGTGTGATTTCTATCAAATTTAAAAAATAATTAACCTCAGCTCATCTAGCCTGTTGCGAAACATAAGCATTTGCATGTGAGGTTGAGACAATAGGTGTGACACTTGTATCTCTACCTCTTTGCAGACCTTGGAGATCATCAGCCTTTGGGCTCCTTAGCTACATTCAAAATTATATGGTCACAGTTGATTTCATTTACACAATCATCCCTGACACTTTAAATTCTATGAAAAGGACAGTACCTAGCTTGTTGTGCACATAGAATGCATTCAAACATTCTAGCCCAGGCCTTGAGAAGCACATTTGCCAAATGTGAAATCCAATACTCTGGGTCTTGATTACAAATAGTGAATAAATGTCTTAGTTCTCTGTGGTTTTCTGTCACCAGTTGAAAAAGTAACATACATGCCAGTTGTTGAACAGAAGGCTCACATTGGAAGATGAAGGATTTTGTCTCAAGCAGTCTTCGACATATGTTACTTTAGGAAATGACAGGGGATGGATGTATTAAAAGTAAGCATGTAAGCAGAGGGAGTAGTAGGTGTAGCTGTGACTGGTCACCCATCTGCCAACTTACAACCAGCAAGTTTATCTCTCTGCAGTTCCTTAGTTCGGCCCCCATGTGTCTGTGCCTGGTATTGCTAAGCGTTTCAAACTATTAGAGCTGCTGTGAAAAAGGCCTGTTTGAGTGCAGAGCTGTCAGTCTGCAATGAGGCAATTGGGGGTGGGGGCTGTCATGGCTGTCATTCAATGGGAGGATGAGAAGTGTTTGGCCCTAATGGATTCCTCCAGGCGGACGGTTTACATGGCAGCTAGAAGTAAAATCGATGTGTTGTCATGAGCAAGTGAGGCTTCATCAAAGGGCCAGGTGGACGAGAGGCAAAGTAGAGAGGTCTGCCTGAGTCGTTACGTCTATATCTCGGCTTATGTGTGCGCGTGTGCGTGTGTGTGCGCGTGTGCATGTGTGTGCGCGTGTGACAAAAAGACAGACAGATGCCTCATCCAGATTTACACGGCCAGTGGGGCCTCTGCTATGATTGTAAGCATAAAAGGGTGCTCCGACCTCCGTCATCTCTGTTGCTTTTATATTCCGACTTTCTTGGAATTCGACATGGAAACGCATGCGTACCATGTCAATAACTGTGAACGTACGTAGAAAGGGCTTTATTGTCCTGACAAACACTAATTTGTTGGAAAGAACATGTAGGGCAGATCTTTTTCAAATATTTTAGATATCGTTTTTAGACGTTTCCAATACATTTTGAGACAAATTGATTTAAAAAAAATTCAAAACAGTGTGCACACTGACAGTATGATGATGGATGTGGAGGGAACCGGATAGCAACATCCTGCAATCCCAAATCAGAATAAAGTATATACTGTGTTATTCTTTGATTTGTTTTGATTCGAATGCAAAATTATGATTCAGGATTGTTTTTGTTTTTTTTCAACAAACTCACGAGTCGTTTCAAATCAACACTGATTCGTTTGATTCACTAGAACACACCCTTCGGTCCCGATTCTTTAAAAGCGGGACTACCGCCACGCTCTGCCAATCTAGAGGCACTGTCCCTGATATTACTTGATGTTGCAAAGGCATGTCAACCAGCCCCACAGCATCCACAACCTTTAAGAACTCAGGGGAGCTTATCTATCTATCTATCTATCTATCTATCTATCTATCTATCTATCTATCTATCTATCTATCTATCTATCTATCTATCTATCTATCTATCTATCTAATCTATTTTATCTAATCTATTTTATCTAATCTATTTTATCTATCTTATCTATCTAGGCGGCACGGTGGCCGACTGGTTTGAGCGTCAGCCTCACAATTCTGAGGACCCGGGTTCAATCCCCGGCCCCGCCTGTGGGGAGTTTGCATGTTCTCCCCGTGCCTGCGTGGGTTTTCTCTGGGCACTCCGGTTTCCTCCCACATCCCAAAAACATGCATTAATTGGAGACTCTAAATTGCCTGTAGGTGTGAATGTGAGTGTGGATGGTTGTTTGTTTCTATGTGCCCTGCGATTGGCTGGCAACCAGTTCAGGGTGTACCCCGCCTCCTGCCCGATGACAGCTGGGATAGGCTCCAGCACGTCCGCGACCCTAGTGAGGATAAGCGGCTCAGAAAATGGATGGATAGTGCAGTGGTTCCCAAACTGTTTTTGCAGCGCCCCCCCCCTTTTGGAGATGAAATTATTTTCATCCCCACACACACACACACATACACAGTTTTTCAATAAATACGCATATGCTTAGCTTGCAAACATTATTCCTTGGGAATCAACAAAAACTTGAACAACAAACAACTCCAATAATCACTGCAGTGGTCACTTTTACAATGGAAAAATTACACTGGCGAGTTTAACAGGCCACCAAGAATAAACAAAAACCTAAAAAAAAATTCTGCTCAGATTTAACATCTTGAATTCCTGCAATCATTTCAGTAGCTGGTGTGGGCTTGCTTTGTGCTGCAGATTTTTTTCTAATCGTGGACACGACTCTGAGACAGCCACTCGAAGTTAATTTTCAATGTCCAGCTTTGACCTGTATTTGGTCTTGTTTGAGGCAACTGCAGAAAACCCTATCTTGCACAAATAGGATGTGGCGGAAGGCAGCAGTGTGACCATGGCTCTCCTGCCTAGCAGTGAGTAGTCATTTTCCACTCCAATCCAAAAGGCAGCCAGTGTCTTGGACTGAAACTGCAGCCTCAAAGCTGAATCAGAAGTGACATCAATAAACTGCTCCTCTTCTGCAGTGCTGAAGTCAGCAGCTGGTCTGGGAATGAAGGGGTCTCGGATCCAGCCATATTTTGCTGGATCCTGCTCTGGGAAGTATCTCCGTAATTGTTTTTGCAGAGCAGCAATATAATTTTTGATGCATGTGGTCACTGTGTTTTGTAGCTTGTTGGCACTGATGAAGGATTTCAGGTTCTCAAAGGAATCTATATTCCCATCTTTCACGTGCTGCTCCCACACCTCTAGTTTTCTAGTAAATGATGTGATTTTATCTGCCAGGTGTGGAAGGTCTGTGTTGGTACCCTTGATCTGCAGATTTAGCTCATTGAGTTTTTGAAAGATGTCTCTGAGGAATGCGAGTTTCATGACAAACTTGTTGTCTCTAAACTTGTGGGTAAGATCATTACCCTCCTCCTCCAAAAATACTCTGATCTCATCCCTCCGTTCAAAAACCTGGGATAAAACTTTACCCCGTGACAGCCACCGAGACTCACTGTGGAACAAAACTGCTGTGTGATCAGAGCCCATTTCTTCACAAAGTGCGGCAAAAATCCGGGCTTTGACGGGTCTTGTTTTAATGTAGTTCACTGTGGCAATGATGTCCGTCATTACATCGCTCAATTCAGCGCTCAGCTGTATGGACGCGAGCGCTTCTCTGTGGATAACGCAGTGAGTCCACTGCGCATCAGGGGCAACGTGCTTGACAAGCGCTTACAGGCCTCCTCGTTTCCCAGCCATTGCCTGAGCCCCATTTGTGCAGATCCCCACACAGTCCTTCCAGTTCAGATCAGCCTTTTTCAGGTAAGTATCTGCAATTTTAAACAACTCGTCCGCAGTTGCCATGTCGGTTACACGTTTGCAAATAAGCAATCCTCCTTCAGGTCGTCATTATCAATGACTCTGACGTATGCTATCAGCAATCAATCTTTGTTACTGTCAGTCGCTTCATCCATCTGCAGAGCAAAAGGTGCATCTCGTATTTTGTCGTTAAGCTGCTCCTCTATGTCTTTTGTCATGTCATGAATGCGCCTCGCATTAGTGTTCAAACAGAGCCTTTAACTTACTTGCTGTAACTTCATCGATCATGGTGGAAACCATATCAATAGCAGACGTAAGTATTAACTCGTCAGCGATGGTGTGAGGCTTTTTACACCTAGCAATTCTGTATGCCACTTTGTAGGAGGCAAGTTCGGCGTTAGATGACACTGAGTCACTTAATTTTTTTGTGAAGAAATCAGTGGGTTTACCTTTGTGTTTGGGATGTGAAGTCTCCAAATGACGTCTCAACTTGTTCGGCTTCATGCTGTCAGCGGCCAGTATTTTGAGACACAGTACACACCGTGGTCTCTCCTCATTACCCATTGTTGTACAGGTGAAGCCGTGGGCAAGATAGGCATCTTTGCTGTGGTCGGCTTACTTGTTGATTCGTAATCTGCTTTGCGTTTAATGGGTAGTCCGCTCACAAACTTGTCCGCTATTCGTGGGGGATAGGGAGCAAGCCCTGCTGTGAATAGATAAAATCTAGGAGTAATCAACACCCTGCCCTAAAAAATATTATACAGCGGCTAAAACAAGTATTTAACACATCACTGTTTTTCTCATTAAATATATTTCCAAAGGTGCTATTGACATGAAAATTTCACCAGATCTTGGGAACAACCCAAGTAATTCATACATAGAAAAAAGTAGAACAAATAAGATCAGAAATTAAGTTGTGTGTAATAATGTGAAATGACACTGTCAGAAATCTTGCGTGGAGCACCTGATCGAGGCAAATTCATGGTGGTCTCATTGGCTTTCCACTTACGTATTATGGTCCCAACCATGCTCACTGGAACGTTTAGAAGCTTAGGTATGCGCCTTTAACCAATGCCATCGTTATGTTTTGCAACAATTAGTTTGCAATGGTCTTGAGACGTGCGAATGTGCCCTGTGACTGACAGGCGACCAGTTCAGGGTCTAGTCCGCCTTTCACCCGAAGTCAGTTGGGATAGGCTCCAGCGTCCCGCGACCCTAACCAGGATAAGCGGTGTTGAAAATGGATGGATGGTCTTGAGACAGCTCTCTGCTCTTACCTCATGAGATGTGTCTTGACTCACACTTTGGCAAAGAGACCTTTTTGTAGGCCATCAATTAGCCATCAATTAGGACTGAACCAGCTGATATTAATCTGCACTGGGGGCTGGATTGCTATTTGATTATTGATAGATTTTAGGTGTTGTCTTGGCTTTCCATACACCTCCCTTTCTTCATGTTGTTGATACTTTTTCCCTGTGTCATTTCACATTTTTAGACACAACTTAATTTCTGAGTTTATTAGTTCTACATTCTTTGAATGTATGGATTACTTAGGTTGTTCCCAACATCTGGTGAAATTTTCAGGTCAATAGCACCTTTGGAATTATATTTAGTGAGAAAAATGGTGATGTGTTAAATACTTATTTCAGCCACTATAAATGCCTATAGATGCCACATGATGCGGCAGAGAACTACTTTTGTCGCAGTGTAGTTCCTCTACTGACTTCAACATAGTTCCTTGGCACCAAATGCCACAGGATGGCAACAAAGCAATAATTTAATTGCTATGGCCTGGCCACAATAAAAGCAAATATGTAATTTTTTCAGCAAATAAAAGAGGATAGCTACCCAAAAGAAATCTGCTAATATTTGAAATCATGAATCCCGAACCACATTTATGCAGGGTTCACTGTATTCTGTAAACATTTCACGGTGACGTCATCGTTAAAACATGGCAGCTTGCTATCAGAGTATTTCCCAGCATGCCTAGCGCCATTGAATAGTTATTAAAATGCTGTCTTTTTTCAGTTAGTTCCCTAATCCCCTAAATAGTGGTAATAATGGGAATGTAAATAGACCTTGTGTGTCTATCCCCCCTCTGCTTGTTGTTGTGTCTTAACTATTTTTTTATTATGTTGCACCAGGAGTGAATCTGCCAATGTATGTGTGCAAGTCTGCACACGTGTCAATGTGGAGATGGGAGGTATCTTCTTAAAGCTGCTGTGTCAAAACTAAACACGAGGGTGCCTCACAGCCACAACATTAAACACATTATTTAGCTGTAAATATATTTGAACATTTTACACGCAATACTCAATAGAATGCAAACTATAACATCACATAATATTAAAACTAATGTGTATCTTTTCTAAAATATGAATCTAATAATGTACTTCCTTTCATTGTGAATGAATTTTCTAACTTCTGCTATACCGATATATAATGAGCACTAATGACTTTTGACTTTTTGGGGAAAAAAATTGCGCATTATTCACGAGAAATTACAGTATATAGTGGAGAGGTCTGACTCGTGCCAGAAAGCCCGAGTGCATGCTGAATCTATCATTTATGAAAGTTGGTGAAAAATAGATGAAGACTATATCTTCACAATTTAGTACTAAGTTGTTCTCAGTCTTTGAACATATTTTCAGCACTTAGTTTCAAACATATTTAATATATTTAGAAGAAAAAAAAAATCACTGAAATCACTTTATGGGGTCTTTAATGTTTCTCCATTTACTTCTTCAGTAGTTGTGCCAGAATCACATTTTCCCCTTCTTTGCTACATCTGTCATCTCCTTCTTTATTTTATTTCTGATTAAACATGTCCCTGCTCACCTTCAAGCACAAACTGATTTAAAGCGTCTTCTTACATGAACATATTTATTTCCATCCATCCATTCATTTTCCGTACCGCTTATCCTCACTATGATGCTGGAGCCTATCCCAGCTGATTTTGGGCGTGAGGCGGGGTACATCCTGAACTGGTCGCCAGCCAATCGCAGGGCACCTATAAACAAACAACCATTCGCACTCACATTCACAGCAACGGGCAATTTAGTCTTCAATTAACCGACCATGCATGTTTTTGGGATGTTGGAGGAAACCGGAGTACCCGGAGAAAACCCACACAGGCACGGGGAGAACATGCAGACTCCACACAGGCGAGGCCGGATTTTAACCTGAGTCCTCAGAACTGTGAGGCAGATGTGCTAACCAGTCACTCACCGTGCCGTGTATTTATTTCCATATAGTCTTAAATGAACAATAATCAATTTTCTTTCTTTATTATCACAAACTGAATTGAAACAATATGGTCCTTTACAGATGCGCTATGGATGTCTGTTTAAAGTATTTTGTGGTGCCACTAGTCCTAATTCTCGCTCAACCAATCCATTGGCCATGTTTATTTTGTTGGTAATGTGGGTCACCTTTGTATGGCAACCATCAGCGAGGCACAGTCAAATGACTGTGTCTGACGCCTACAAGTATGATTTATGGGCTGGTGTGACACACAGCTCTCAGAAGGACCACCGTTGTCCTGCTACAGTTCTCAACTTTCGACGTAGGGGTGCTTTGTCTGTGTTGAGGCAAACCAGACCGCATCTTTAAAAAGTATCAAATCATTTCATCATGTTTGAAATGAAAAGGCTGTAATTACTCCTAATTAGACTGACATTTTTTTCTTCTCTTTCTGCTCAACTCCATCTCATGCCTCCTCTTTTCTCACTTAAAAGGTGAAATCCTTTTCCAGAGGTTTCGAGATTGGTCCAAATCAGAGCTGTTAGTGTGTAGAGTAGGAAACAATTTTCTGTTCAGTTTGAAACTGATTAATACAGGCTGTTGACATCTCATCTGGCTTTGATATTCCACTAGAAGGGAGGTCTAAATTCTATGAAGACACTAATGTTTGCTTTAAAGCCGTACCTTAATGGAGCAGACACATGATGTTTCATAAGCTTGAGGAAAATGAGACACAATATACACCATTAGTGGGGAGGAGGCTTACATGTTTGTGTCTGAGCTCCCACATGTTGAAACCTGAGTGGACCATCCACCTCATTGCACCGGTAGAGTGTCTATAAAGCAGTGTAAGAGTTTTCCAATTACACCCCTCCTCCGTGTAGAAAGCTAGTCAAATGGCTTGATTGAATGAGTTTCTTCCATTCAAGTATTTACATGTATTTTTACCGTACATGTTCTGTCACTTTTAGCAACCTAAGCAATATTCTGTATATCACTGCTGTCGGGCCAAAACCATCACTTTTCAGGCAACAAAAAAAAATCTTGTTTGTTGAGCCATTTACAAAGCATCGTCAAAGAAAGCAAACCATTTAAAAAAATAATAAATAACAGACCCACGTGAGCACTGACCAGTAGTATCGATTTGTGAAAAACTAATGAAATTGACCAAATTTGTACAATGGAGGCTTCAACTGGTAGTGACAAGGTGTGTATGTGTTTACAGTGAATTTACATATGCACGCCTGGTGAAATGCCAGGTTTTTGTGCTGTAAAAAAAGTGACACCAAGATAAATGATCAACAAACACCGGAGATAATGGTTGCACAAGCGTGCGCAACCTCTTATAACTGGGAAAGTGGCTGTGTTCAGAATTACGCAATCACATTCAAACTCATGTTAATTGGGAGTTAGAACACACCTGCTACCATTTAAAAACACCTTAAAGTGAATTCAGTGATTTGTGTCAAGATATTTGCTGCAAACACGTACAAAGGTTGAAAAGTAGTACTCAGTGATGCAGTGTTCCAATTTCTCTGTATTGTGTTATGGGCAGTTGCCATATGTTCCGCTGTCTCAGATAAATAAAAAATGTAGCGGAGAGTAAATATTCCATGCTAAATTCACTAAGGTGTAGAGCTGTACAATATATAGACCCTTTCCAAAAAAAATGTATATCATGGAAAAGTTTATTTATTTCAATAATTCCATTGAAAAAGTAAAACTTTCATAGATTATAGATTCAGGGCCCACAATTTAAACAATTTCAAGTATTTATTTCTTTATTTTGACATAATTTGGGCTTCCAGCTCATAAAACCCATGAAATCAGGAATTTGAAAAATTATAATACTGAGAAATCACAATTTACTTCTCAGTTTTTGAAGAAAAAATAGAAAGAAATTACGGTCACATTAAATCGATCAAAATATGGTACTTTCAAAATGATATGTTAATCTTCCATACTTGGTTGGGAATCCCTTTGCTTTAATCATGCGCCGTGGCATTGAAGCAATCAGCCTGTGGCATTCTCTGGGAGTTATGGAGGCCCAGATTTCCTTGATGCTTGCTGTCAGTTCTTCTTTGTTTTTGGGTCTGGTGCCCTTAATTTTCCTCTTGATAATACCCTTTCAATTGTCAATGGGGTTTAGATCCAGCGAGTTGGCTGGCCAGTCAAGCACTGTGATGGCATGGGCATCAAACCAGGTTTTGGTGCTTCTGGCGATATGGGCAAGGGCCAGGTCCTGCTGGAAGATGAAATCTGCATCTCCATACAGATCCTTAGCAGAAGGAATCATCAATTCCTCTAAAACATTCTGGTAGAATGTTGCGGTGACCTTGGATTTAAGAAAGCAGAGTTTACCAACACCTGCACTGAACATTGCACCCCAAATCATGACTGACTGGATATTTCACACTGGACCTCAAGCAGCTTGGGTTCTGTTGTTCACCCGTCTTCCTCCAAACCCTTGGACTTTGATTCCGGAATGAAAGGCACACTTTCATCAGAAAAGAGGACCTTGGACCATGGCCAACGGTCCAGTCCTTCTTCTCCATGGCCCAGTTGAGACGCTTCTTAATTTGGCTCAGGCTCAGAAGTGGCTTGACCCGAGGAACCCGACAGTTGTAGCCCATCTCCCGGATACATCTGAATGTGGTGGTTTTTGAAGCTGTGACTCCCGCCTCATTCCACTCTTTCTGGATCTCTGCTAGATTCTTGAATCTTCTCTGTTTGATAAGCCGCAGAAGCCCTCGGTCATCTCTTTTGCCGGTGCATCTTCTCCTCCCACATTTTGTCCTTCCTCTAGATTTCCATGGGTATGCTTGGACACAACACTCTGTGAAGAGCCTCCTTAGCTATGAACCTTTGTGGCTTACCCATCCTATGGAGGGTATCAATGATCGTCTTCTGGTCAGTTGTCAAGTCTGTAGTCTTCCCCATATTAAACCAAACTGAAGCAATTTAATGACACCTAGGGAAACCTGTGCAGGTGCTTTGAGTTTAGTAGATGCTTAGTGTGTGACAGTCAGTTAGAAACATTTATTCCCTGCAAAATTTGGGCTGATTTCTTCACAGTATTCTAATATTTTGAATTCCTGATTTCGTTGGTTTTATGAGCTGGAAGCACAAATTGTGTAAAAATAAACAAATAAATACTTGAAATTGTGGGTCCTGAATCTGTAATCTAGGAAAGATTAACTTTTTGAATGGAATTATGGAAATAAATAAACTTTTCCATGATATTAAATTTTTTTGGGAAAGGATTCAACGAGGGGCTCTATAGCCAACGCAAAGAGAAGTGGTGAAAGGGGGCATCCCTGTCTTGTGCACCAAAACAGGCTAAAATAGGAGGATATGATTCCATTAGTCAACATTAGGTTATCCATCATTTTTTTGTGATTAATATAACATTAACATTTACATGGTTTCCTCGTCATATTGGCCCACAGAGGGATACCATAATGTGTTTATATATACATGTATACCGTGTGTGTGTGTTCTTGTGTGGATGTGGGGATACAGTTGGGATGTGCAGCTGCTGGGGGGAGCAGTGGTTTTCAGAGGTGGAGGGAGACCATTGGCCCAAGCAAATATTTTCTCTGGCTTGCAAGAGCACAGTGAAAACACACTCCTAATGTTGATGTGTATTAGAAGTGAACTGGGTAAATATTAACATTGCCTTACAGTGGTAGTGTGGTGGCGTGGAGGTGTTGGTAAATGGTGTTGGTAAGGGTTCATCATGAAATCAATGTATTTGATGCATTGCTAAATTAAGAGCCTTAGCATAATTTGCGCTTATGATAGATTTGAATAATTTAGTAGCAGAATACCTTTTCAGTTTATAGTAAACCCAACATTACTCGCAGGCAAAAGGGACCAAGTCCTGCCATGAATAGCGAACACCGCACACCCGCCAAAATCGTTAGAATTGCCTAAATAAACCTTTTAATCCTTAACCATACCACAATTTATGATCCCCAAACCCTTTTTATCAATTCAAATGCAGCTTACATTACCCTTAAAATTAAATACCTTATAAATGATTTGATTTAGAGAACAAGCAATGTGTGTGTGTGTGTGTGTGTGAACATGGATGTGTTCCAAACTTCCACAAACAACCCAATAAAGACACATTCCCAACCTTCAAAGATGAGCATTATAGAAAGAACACAAAAACTCAGAATTGTTTGGGGGGAAAAAAAGCAAATTCATGAATAGTAAACGGTGAATAGGCAGAGGTTCACTGTATATCACACTTTTCTTTCATCTATTAATTGTGAGGAATTAGGGCTGGAGCTATAGTTTTAGAATCAAGTATTCTATCATTCCTCCAATCGATTATTCGAGTAATCGGATAATGATTTTGCATTATTAAACACTATAAAGTACATGTGAGGTGCAGAGATTTTTTTGTCCACTTGGGGATGACATGCTCACGTTGTACTGTAGTATTTGTGACTTTTGAGTGTGTATGGCTTTAAAAGACAGTGCCTGGCCTGGTGAGTGAAATGGGCGTCATTGTATGAGGGTGTAAGATTGACTTTTGTTCATTTTGTGTTTGTTTTCTTCCTGTTTGTTCAGTAAAACCATTGCTGGTGCACCGGCGGCTGTGTCTATTTTTGACCACTTGCCGGGGGCGTTACAATGGTTTCTAACTAACTATAGTAGGTGATATTAAATTAGCTAACATTAGTGTTACCTTCTGTGTTGGTGATTGTAGGCATGCTGTTGGAGAACACATTGCATTTTTATCTTCCTTATTAACTGTGAAACTATCCCAAACCCTGGGATTTGAACCCCGGTCCTCAGAACTGTGAGGCAGATGTGCTAACCAGTCGTGCACTGTGCCGCCAGTTTTAATCCATACAAAACATTTTTAAAAAAACAACAACAATTGTCATCTGTGCAATCTAATGTGATCTACTACAAGAACTATACACTTTCAGTGAGGTGCTAATTTAATGACAGTAAAGATTATCGTTATGTATAGATGGCTGTAGTAACTGTTGATTATATTTATTATTTTAAGTTACAGTAGAGCAGGACTCCACTATATAATACTGAAAGAGGTGCTTCTAAAACTGTATGTTGATTACCTAAAAGTCACATGAAAAGGGCTAAATTATTTGTCTTATGTTTTCTGTGTGAATGCGGAATTTTATATACTGTACAATTCTTGTGTTGGCTCCCATAACATTGAGCAGAAGAAAAGCCTTTATTAGCCCCCAAGAGGGAAACTTTTTATAGGAAAAGATCTGAAAATGCTGTTCGTTAGAAATGTCCATCGTCATATCGAAAGTTGTGTATTATATTTTCAATGCACTCCAAACCTCATAGATTTAATTTCCAGAAGCAGCAAATCACATTTGCAAAGCTAACCATTAATGTGGCTGGATGCTTATTAGCTTAAAATATTTATCCAGCCATTAACAGGAATTTGGCTAAGGATGGTGGAAAATGTAAGCTTAGCTGTCAATATATGAGTGACACACATGCACACAAACACACACACAGCTAACCACCATCCCACACAGTACACCAAAACATGTCATACATTAACTTGTGCAGGTTGGCATGTATGCTCAAGGGCACAACATCAAGAATTATCTCCACCCAAAAAAAGTTTCCTGTGTAAGTCAACTACTGGTGAGTGAGAGTGACAGAAGGAACGCTCAGAAAAAAATATCATGCTGAAAAACAGTACAAAAGAACGCTGATTGTTTCCAAATCTACTTCCTACTTTTTGTCTGCTGCTGAACACCCGTACACATAGTTGCCTTATTGTGATTGACTACATTAGATCATTAGATTTGTGTTTTGACCATTTTACATGTACTGTATTTTAGCCTAACCTGTGTATGTGTGTGTGCACGTATGCTTGTGCGCGTGCCTGGATATCTGCGTGGGTGGGTGTGACTAAATCCTGAATCAATCTGTTTTTTTTCTTTGCAAATTCATTTTCAGAATCACTTTAATAGAAGCCAGTCTTTGAGGCGCAATGATGCTTATTAGTTTCTTATCTCGGCTAATTACCCATTAAATAACCACATGCATACTACACACATACATAAATTCACACATTCATATTACTGTATAATTATCTACCAGCCAATTATGAATATGCATTTCCACGACTTACTACACACAAATATGAATATATCCATTTTAATTCCCTCAATTGACTTACTATGCTTTCCATGAAACTGAGTAAATGGCTATGGTTTATTTTCACAAAGAACCCCAGCCTCTTTAGAAATCAGGTTATTAGCTGGCAGATTTAATTGATGTTTTATATATATATATATATCTATATATGTATGTGTGTGTGTGTATAATATATATATATATATATTTAGATGTAATTGATTATTGATAATTATATATATATATATATATATATATATATATATATATATATATATTTAGATGTAATTGATTATTGATAATTATATATATATATAGATATATATATATATATATATATTTAGATGTAATTGATTATTGATAATTATATATATATATATATATATATATATACATATATATATATATATTTATTTATTTATATATATATATATATATATATATATATATATATATTACACACACACACCTGTATTTTAAGTAGAACTCCTGATATAGTGTTGTTTCGTTCACGAACGTTTCGTTCAAAAGAACAAATCTTTTCAGTAAACGTAATGAACTGAATTAGTTTATGAAATGATTTTGTTCTTTGAGCTCTCCCGCCAATAGCCAACCCGCTCGGACCGGAAACAGAAGCGTTTGAGTCTTGACGTGTCAATTGCGACGTGCAGCTGGTGTGGCGGAGAAGATCCGGTCAATTTTCAAAATAAAACACATTGGCACGCGAATTGCAATACAACAGCAATTATATAAACTGGTCATTCTTTCTTTGTGACCCGGTAACAAATGCCTCACGGCCCGGTACTGGTCTGTGGACCGGTGGTTGGGGACGACTGGTGTATGTCCTATCAGGTGTGTCAGGATACCCATTGGCTACCCGATGCTGAACGAAGCCATCCCAGCCAATCAGGTTTTGGCTTGCTGACCTTTCTGCTGGCGCCCTGACCCTGATTGGAGGTGAAGTGCGTGGCTGGTAGCAGTCAGTTCTGGCACAGCAGGGTGAAGAGGAGAAGAAATAAAAAGGACGGGGCTGGAGGGCTTGGGCTTAGAGATTGTATTGGCCATTCTTTTCTATTGTTGTTCTTCTTTCTTTACCCCAACTGTTGTTTCTCATGCAAATACTAGGCTGTACACAATCAGGATTTTGGGGGCCAATAACAGATCACCGATCAGCGAGTTTAAAAAAACTATAACCGATCACCGATCCGATCACAAGATGGAGCAATGTGTCAATTTAAATGACTTGTTCATTTACTGTATATACTTGTGTACTGTATACTGAGTATCTTCAAAAGTATTCTCTTGTCAGGTCATGTATTCTAATCAATCAGGTCAAACCAACATTACAGTATGACAGAAATAAGGGGTGCTAACTTACTGTAATTAAATTACTTTATTGTAAATAAATTACTTCTCACACACCGAAACTTTAGAGCATGATTCGACAGAACGCTGGCATATTTGCATAGAACCGTTAGTGCTAGCACTAGCTTGCTAGGCTGCATAACGTTTTGTTGCCTCCCCATTCTGTTCTTAAAATACACTTTGCGCGATCCATTGTTGTTGTCGTCGCCATGGTAACAAGTGTATCCGGTCGTGCTTGAGTTAACAAGATAAAGCCCAGTGATCGTAAAAGATGGGATGCGGTGGTATCGGAATATAATATTTTATTGCAGTAGTCTGACATAGTGCCATCATGAAAGACCAAGTTTGTCTTGTAGTCTGATCCAGGCATTACGTGTTGTCTGTCTCAGACGTGTTGTCTGTCCCAAACCACTGACGTTTAAAAAAATAAATAAAATTTATTGGCGGTCAGATATTTACAGTACTACAGCAAAAGACATGCGATAAGGCTAAAAATAAACTAGCTTTTGGATTCAAATATACTGTACACGATGGCGACGCGGAGTAAATCTATTTTGCGGAGCCGATCAATTGGCGAATTACGACATTAAAGCCGATCAGCATAAAATGATAATTATCGTCCAATACTGATTAAGCCAATCAGACTGGTGTAAAATCTAGCAAATACCTTCTGTCTTGTCTTTTCATAGAGTAGTAAAGTACAGGTAGTGGAGTGTAAACTACATGTGCTACTTCCAGTTATGCTCTTTGCTGTGTGAGTAACTTTGTATAATACAGTATGTGATTTTGTGTGTGTTCTTTCTTTGTGATGGTTAGTATCCACATTCCCACGAGCTTCTGCGGTCATCTCATAAGTACTTAACAACAATCTGTCCTCCTGAACGAGAAAACAAAAATCAGCGGAAGCTTGAAAATTCTCTGAAATGTAGTAGTGAATATTTTAGACATAAAGGATCACTGCGGCATGGTAAGCGACTGGTTAGCACATCTGCCTTACAGTTCTGAGGACCGGGGTTCAAATCCGGCCCCACCTGTGTGGAGTTTGCATGTTCTCCCCGTGTCTGCGTAGGTTTTCTCCGGGCACTCTGGTTTCCTCCCACAGCCCCAAAACATGCATGGTAGGTTGATTGAAGACTCTAAATTGCCCGTAGGTTTGAATGTGTGCACGAATGGTTGTTTGTTTATATGTGCCATGCGAGTGGCTGGCAACCAGTTCAGTGTGTACCCCGTCTCTTGCCCGAAGATAGCTGGGATAGGCTCCAGCACGCCCGTGACCCTTGTGAGGATAAAGCGGTACAGAAAATGGATGGATAAAGGATCACTCTCCTACCCTCCATTTGCCTAGCTCAGTCCTCCAAACAGCCCTTTTAAAGTCAAGTGATGGGGGTTAAGTTAATTATGCACATTAGGGCCAGCCACCCTCCCTTGCTTGCCGAGTTGCGATGTGTGTGGTGTGTGTGCCACGGTGGCTTGGGAAGCCAAAACACTGCTTTAATTAAACACAGATGCATGGAAGAAGACACCATTACACATAGCCTTAACAGCAGCTGCACAAATGCATACAGGCGTAGTTTCATAAACACCCACACACACACACACATTGCTCTGCATGAAAATATATTTTTTCATACTTGTTTTTTTTCCTTCCATTTAGTTTTCTCCAATTCCATATTATTCAACTTCAATTTCCTTTGTTCATTAACCTGATGTGTCTTGCTTGACAAGAGTTGATCTCCTCTGCCACAGGATTTGATTGATGTAATCCATTTGCAGTATACACAGGAGAGCAAGTGTTTATCAGTGGCAAAGCTTTGATAATAGAATTACCACATAACATCCAAAAACCCTTAAAAAATAAGATTCCGGAGTCCAGTGTCTGTAATATACTATGGGGTTATGTACTATAGTGTCTTATATGGGGCCAGTCAAGTGAAAAATAAAATAAAAAGACCCAAAAATATATTTGTACATTTGAAATCACAAGTTTCCATACACTATATAAAAAGGCACATATGCTTTTTTTTCTCACTGTCTGAAAAAAAAATCTGACAAAATCTTTCCTGTTTTTGGTCAGTTAGGGTTACCAGCATTAGTTCTATTTGCTACGTCAGAATAAGAGAATGTTTTTTTTGACAAAGATGATTACGATGCGTTTAAACAATTTGCGAAAACACAGATGCTAAGCTTTGACGAACTTAACGAAAAAATGACCAAAAACAAAAAATAAAAGTTTTGTCTGATTTCATCTCAGGCGGCACGCTGGTCAACTGGTTAGAGCGTCTGCCTCACAGTTCTGAGGACCGGGGTTCAATCCCCGGCCCCGCCTGTGTGGAGTTTGCATGTTCTCCCCGTGCCTACCATAAAGGCCTGATTAGTGGAGTGCGTTAGCACTGGTTGACCTACTAGATGGTTCTCCCACCTCTGCAGGGGAACACTGGAGCTCCTCCTTAGTGACCCTAGGGTTCTTGTTCACCTCTCTGACCAATAACCTTCAGTGCTACTGAAATTCTTTTGTATCCTTCCCCAGATTTGTGCCCTGACACAATTCGGTCTCGGAGGTCTGCAGACAATTCCGTAGACTTCATTGCTTGGTTTCTGCTCTAATATGCACTGCCAACTATGAGACCTTATATAGACAGGTGTGTGCTATTCCAAATGATGTTCAATCAACTGAATTTACCACAAGTAACTACGAATGGAGTCATTCAAGTCCCTCCATAGTTTCAGCAAAGGTCGTCAAGCCCAACATGACAGGTCAGTACGAGGCCACGGGGGTGTGACTGCCGTGAGTGTGCTCACGAGAATAACTGAGTTCACGAGAATAACTGATACCTCCTCAGTCAGGCCTTCTGTGTCTGATTGGTAGTTTTTCCTCTGGCGCCGTGGCTTCTTAAAAATCAAATTAGAGGTACAAGATGGGGCCAGAGAGGGCCATTTTACTAATGTACTGTACTACTGTCAGGTCATACTGACACGTTTAGCAAAACCTATCAAACATTTTTTTTTTTTAATTGCAAACTCGGCCTTTAATATCTCATTTTCTTTTTTTAACTTAAACATTTAATTTTGGAATTTCATGAATGACTGAGGTGTTTCCTGAGCTCAAAAGTCTTAAATTGCAAAGCTTCTTTGTTCCTCATTCATCATGGGTGTGTCACAGCAACTGCCTCATTTTTCATTAAGACAATTGCACCATTATTCCATTTCTTGTGATAAAATGAAACACAATTACTCATGATAAATTCCAAATACAGATGTGGGCTGATGGCATCTCCCCACATATAATGATCCTGCACTCCAGCTGAAAGCTTCATAAAGTATATCCTATTTCTCCCACTATTATATATCTGGCAAAGTTGTAGTGTGTGTGTGTGTGTGTGTGTGTGTGTGTGTGTGCGTGTGCGTGTGTGTGTGTGTGTGTGTGTGTGAGAGAACACTTTCTTGATGTCCCCATCTGATCAGACACCACTATCTGGTGGTCAGCAGAACCTACTTTGTCTTTTCAAAAATAAACCTTGTATTAAAGGGAGGAAAGTAAAGAAATATAGTTGCTGCTTATAAAAAATGTCACTGAGTTGTAGAAGAATAACTCACATTGCAGTATTGAAGTAAGGGGATGGTAGCCATAGCACACACACAGAGGCTAGTGATGCTTAACTATGAATTAACAATAAATAAATAAATAATAGCCACAACATATCTTCATCTAGGTGATTCATATTTTATTTCAAAACAGCACCTCCATTGGTCACATTTTTCAGTGGAGGATAATAGAAAATGTAAAGATATGGGCAGTGAAATATGAGTTGGTTTGTGGAAGTAAGAATGAGAAAAGATTAGTTTGAGATTAGAATAAGAGAGATGGAGTACGGAGAAAGAGGGGGTCACAACAGTCTTTCAGTGTATGTCTATGTGTTTGCAGAGTGCGGGTCAGTGTGTGTGGGTGTCTGTGTGTGCGATCGAGAAGAATAATGATTGTACACAATTCCACTGTTTTGTTTTCAACCCCCCTCTAAGTCAGGAGAGGCTGGACATTAATTGAACATACTCACACCTTTCTATATGTGCTCTCCACACAAGTGCTTACTTTTTTGTCCAAAAAAATAATACAATTTCCATGTCTTTGAAAACCCATTGGTCTTTTTGATATTGGCACCATTGTTTTTGCATTGTTCCATTGTCTGGATCACATTGTGCAATTGCAGAGGCTCTTGCTGTTGTTTATGTGTTGATGTTGTTTTTCTTGACTTTCCTGCTGCAATTCTCAGTTTGATCAGAAGCTGCCCAATACATTGCCTCAGTGGTCCTGTCTGTTTTATATACACGATAGCTTCTAATGAGGTTTTCGCAGCACTGCCTCATCTTGAGAGTCATTAAGGATAGCCCGTGGTGAGGGAGGCACAACTGAGTGTTCGCCTTGCCAGCTTGAGCGACAGAAGGAGACCAGGGTGTGTGGAAACTTCTTGATCAAATGCTCCAAGTTACTGCCAGACTCCAGCTGTGGTTAACGCCAGCAACAACCAGTCATCCTGGGGATTTCTTTCCAGCCCTAAACTAACATTAACATATATTATGTTTTTTTAGATATCATTATATGAATTACAATTTTCTCCTGGCATTTTTCTCAGTGTCTTTTGTTGTCGTGCTCCTTTTCTCTATTTTATTTTTCATCAATATGTCAACTTTTCGTTGTGCAAGACAAACGACACCAAGGAGAAAACACGAGCTACTGTGAAACTCAAGTGTTGATTTCCCTCTAAAGATATAATTTAAAAACTAAGTCTACTTAAACATTAAACACTTTTTTTCCATCAAAAGTGATGTACTGGCATGCAAGATTGAAATTAGATATTTCTTTTTTCCCCCTCACAAACTAAACTGGTTGTTTTCCCCTATTTCCCCAGAAGATATCTGATGTGTCATTTTCATCTTGAATTTTAAACTTGAAAATAATATACCTGGAAGCAATATTATTATTTTATATGTACATTGGAGCCTTGATTTAATGGACTAATAGGGGCGGTGGTGTCATCTGTTAAAGCTGATTGTCTGTTATATTGAAGCACTTTTTTTTTTTTATGGCCATATGCATCTATATTACTGTGGGGTACAAAATTATTGTTTTGTACTTTTTTCATGGCCTCAAAAAGTACAAAGTTAATATGAATAAAAATGAAAAAGCTTGAAAAGGTTTGAAAAGTTTTATCCAAACCATGCAGATGTGCTCGGTTATGGTGACCGTTGTTGTCGCAGCGTGTCACTTTCATGAGCCACGGGGAATTAGTGTGCTTCCTATTTCCAAATCCGTTAATTAGATGCTATAGATGAACGACTTGACAAAAGAAAAACTATTACTGTACCAAAAATAGTATGTTCCAGACTGCAGTACGTCTCCAGAGACATCTCTTAAAGAAACATGCCGCTCACGTCATGATGCTCTATGCGACAATAGGTAGACTCCTGCCATCATGGTCGTCACGTCAATGCATTGTAGACTTCACACCGATCTGATCAGCTTGATAGGTATCGGCCGATAATTAGCATTTTATTCTGATCGTCTGATTGGCTGATCGGCTTTAATGTCATAATTCGCGGATCCGATCAATGGTGTCATTGATCAGCTCCGCAAAAGACATTTACTCCACGTTACGATCGTGTACAGTATATTTGAATCCAAAAGCTGGTTTATTTTTAGGCTTGTCGCATGTCTTTTGACGTAGCACTGTAAATATCTGACCACCAATAAAGTTTTTTTATTTTTTTAAATGTCGGTGGTGTGGGACAGACAACACGTCTGAGACAGACACACACACATACATTTGTTTTTCATGGATTACGGTGATAAACAAGGTACTGATGGAGTTCTACTAACGTAACCCCAGTGAAAGGGGATACATGCACATCCACACTGAGTGAGAAGTAACTATTGGCTCAGTGTTATAATATCAGTAAGAGAGGAACTTGCTATTGCAGTCGGAGGTAGATGAGGTACAATGTACAATATGTGGTACAAACATTTTCATTTCTTCTGCAAGCGTTATTGCCCTCAGACAGCAGTCATGATAAATGTAACAACCCGAGTAACAGTAACAGCCGGAAAAAGGATGACGAAAAGCTGGAGAAATACCAAGAACTGAAGGAAGAACAAGAGAAAATGTGAATGATGAAGGCAATAGTGGTTCCCGTAATGATCGAGGCACTGGGAGCAGTAACCCCCAAGCTGGGAGGATGGCTCCAGCAGATACCAGGAACAACATCTGACATCTCCGTCCAGAGGAGCGCAATATTGGGAGCAGCTAAGATCCAGCGACGAACCCACCAGCTCCCAGGCCTCTGGTAGAGGACCCCAGCCTGAAGGAGATACCGCCCAGGTGGGCGAAAAAATATATGTTTTTCTATATATTTAAAACAGGAGTAAATTAATGAAAATCAGAAGTATGACTCGGTAGTTTTATTATTGTTGGCCCCAATTTTATTATTGTTGGCCCCAATTGTTACATTCCATCACATTATGATACTACATGTTAAGAAGGCCATTTTGGTCTCACAAATGTTTTTAGTTTAGAATCTGTTTGACAACAATTTGCACTGATTTTCTTCAAAACATAGACAAACCCATTATTTCACTTCTAATTTCATTACATCTGTTGTTTTTATCATTGCGGTAAGAAGAGTGATGGCATCTGCTTTGCTTCAGAGGAGAGCTGAGCGATTCACACTGACCAATGTGGTCGAGTCATCATGCAGAGCTAATTTACATTACACTTTTTATCTGACATCTATGTTACGTTATGAAGTTGTTGCTATAGCATGCTGTTTGTTTTGTTTCAGGGTTAATAATGCCAATTATAAGTAAGATACACCAAATTATGATTTTTTTCCCCCTCTTGCTGATAGACAATGCTGGCAGCTGTGTGTAATATAAAATACATTGTTTACAGTTAAAACTGGAACACACGTAAACTGTTTTAAAATGTTGTGTAACTACAGCAAAATGCGTTCACATTTACGGTGACATACTAACTGCATAGCCATCCACTAAATGTGAGCAAGGTTTCCCAAACTTAGGGTTGAAACACAACATAGGCTGCAGTTCAGGTTTTATTGGGTGGCCAAATATGTAAGTTTGGGTTCTGGCCATGAACCAAATGCTGTATCTGTTTTCATCTGAAAACAGATACAGCATCTTCATCTGAAAAACTTGTGAAACGTTGGTCTTAATTATCCTCAGTTTTCATATAAAACGTAAATAATTGGTTGAGAAAGCAAAAGAATGAGTGTTTTGAGTTTGTTTTTTTCCCTCAAACGTTGGTGGTCTAACTACCGTACCGTCATATGACCAATCATAATAATGAATAATTTCAGTAGTTGAAACATCTTCCAAATGAGCGCAACAATTGGGTGACATTCATATACATTGTTAATGGTGTTTCAAGTGAGCTTGTGTTCTCAGACAATCTTTGCAGAGGTTGAACAATTGCCAATCTTGTCAGCGTCTGCACTGTAAAAAAAAAAAAAACCCTATAGAATTTACCCAATACATTTAGTGTAATAATTTGCAGCCACTTTAATTGGGTAAATTTAAACCACATATTTTGGCTGAAGAATACCTTATTTCAAAAGCTATAAAATACTTATAAAACTTAGATAAAGTTTACCAGACATTTGTGATTAAATTCCATGAGTTGAAGAGGGTCATGCGGGGGGAGCATGTGATTCCCCCCCCCACACACACACACAATATAGCTTGTATACTTTGTTTTCCTCAACATCCCTGTTCTCTCATAGTATATTCTCTTCGCTGATGTAAGTCTCCTATTTTGGCAGTGTCAAGCCTTTCAAAGCAAGTGCGGTGTCAAAAGACTTAGCGAAAGACTCAACCGGCCAACTAGTGGGAAGCCTACAGAGACACCTTCCACAATTTCCCCTACATTGTAGTGAGCATGACCGAGAAATCATTGTTGTACATGTAATCCACAGACACAGTTTTATGAAATGAAATGCACATGTAGCCTGCTAACCTTATCGACATAATCATAATACAAGCAGAAACAAATCTAAGTTATGGTCGTTTAGCCAAGTTTGTTTTTCCATATAGTGCCTTTTTCTTTGTCGTTTGTTTGCTTTTGTGCTGGTTCGCTAGCTAACAACCAATCGGAGTGATCAATTGTCACCGATGGGCGATGTAATTTTGCAATTTGAATCTGGTGAAAATGCAGTGGACGGAATGTGCGGGTCACGCGTGAAAACTGCTAATCGTCTAAAATAATAATGTATATTTTAGACGATTTTCATGGATTATATTTACCACACTCCAAAATTTTTTTTTACAGTGTGTCAGAAGATGCTCGAAAGAAAAGAGAGAAAATAAATAACTTCAGTCCAAACGAAGACATCATCATCTGTCTCATAAGGAGGAACAATGAAGTTTGCTGAATTCTTTGTTTTTTTTTTTTGATATTCCAATGTACAATCTACAATTGAACCAAGGGGTCCTAGTTTCCATATTGGAAGGCAGATCTTTGAATGTGGTTGATTGCTTTTTTATTGCATGTGCTGTCAATTACCCAGAAGCAGTAGCCAGGAAAGACAACAAAGTACCTTGTTGCTCATTGACTGGGTGAATGGCTGGGAAGCACACTGGCTTGTCTCTTTGAAACCTGTGAAATATGATTTACATTGAGAACATGTTGTTGCAAACCCAAGCCCACGTTATTCGTAGTCCCCCCATTGTTTGCGACAGTTGGTTGTTCGGGCGCTGAAATGAAGAGTGCCCAAGTAGGCATCCGACTTTGCATATCAGTGGCTGAGCTCAGGGTCAGGAGCACATCTGGTTGACTGGGAGGTGTGTGTGTAAGTGTGGGTGTCTGTGCCTGTGTGTGTGTGCGTGTGTATAAGTGTGGGTGTCTGTGCCTGTGTGCTTGTGTGTGTGTGTGTGTGTGTGTGTCACAGGTACCATAACTCTAGCACGTTCACTGGCTTACTTGTTGCTCTGCTGCATGTGCATATAAAACGTGCAAACATTCAACCCAGCACACTCCTACACATGGAAACAAACAACCTGCTGCTCCTGGCAAAGTGCTGTGACAATCAGCTGAAAAGGGAAGGCAAGCAAAACAGTTTAATTTACATGACAGCAGCCTGTGTTATATTAGCATGCCGTGGCAAAGATAGAGTGAAGCTCGGCTGGAAGCAGCAGCTAATGAAAAGTGATGTCTTATTAGTGGTATATAGTAAGCACAAGAAGACAAAGCTTGAGCAGTCCCATTTCATAGCGGACACTGGTGTTTGTCTCCTTGAACAAGCATTTTACTGTGTTAGTTTAACAAAGTCCACTTCTTGCCCTCTCTGAAAAACACATTTCAGCATTCCACTCTAAATATAGGCAATCTGTTTTGGCTGAAAATTTCAATATATGGAGGCATGCTAAGGAAAGGGGTTATATTTTATTCTATCTATCTATCTATCTATCTATCTATCTATCTATCTATCTATCTATCTATCTATCTATCTATCTATCTATCTATCTATCTATCTATCTATCTATCTCTGTCTGTCTGTCTGTCTGTCTGTCTGTCTGTCTGTCTATCTGTCTATCTAGTGAGGATAAACAGTACAGAAAATTTATTATTTATTTATTCATTATTTATGTATAAAGCTATTGCTTTTCCTGATGTTTTTGCAGTACATGCAAAATAATTCATGAAAATTTTTCTCAAGGTATTAACTTAATAAACAGTATTTTGTCACACTTTATAATCTATTGGATTGGGAGTTGACTAATCTTGCTATTTTTATATTGTCAAGCCTCATTTCTGCAGACATTTTTCCTGACACACGTCTTTTTGTAGATGATAGCACATACTCAGTGTGTCGTGTGTTAGTAGTCAAATTGTGTGTGCGTGCGTGTGCATGTGTGTGTTTTTGTGGACTGGCTCCAGTGGTCTGCACCCTATGTAAAGAGATAGCATCTTCCCACAACAGTTCAATAGCATAATATTTCTAGAATCCTTGTGCCTTTCTCAGATTCAACCATACAAGATGTGTGCATGCATGCATGTCATGATAACCTAGAGCTACAACCACATGGATGTCCTTGTGGTGAGGTTTAATTTGATCACTTGATCAGACTTAGACTGAAATGCAGTACAAAAGGTATGTACTGTACGATGTGTATCTGAGAAGTTCCAGGACTGGTGTCTCAAAAGATACATTTCAATTCCAAACTTCAAACGACAAGTTTTGTCCTTCGAAGTAATCCCTCTGGAGTCTTAACGTGCTTTCCCAGCCTTCGCAGCCACGCCTTCATGCACTCCTGGAAGGATCCTTCTCATATCCTCCACAGCTTTGTGATCATGGCCATCTTGAGTTCATCCATGTGATCAAAACGGGTCCCCTTGATGACTCTCTTGAGCTTGGGAAAGAGGGAAAAAAAATCACACAGAGCCAGGTCGAGTGAAGAGGTTGCTCGAGCACGGCGATGCTCTTCCCGATCAGGAACTGTAAGATGCCGAGGTCATTGTGAGCAGTTGCTTTGTCATGGTGAAGCACCGACAAGTTGCCCTGCCACAACACTTGCCTCTTCCCGTGCGCTGAGTGATGCCAACGCCGCATGATCTCTTTGTAGATTTGCTGGTTGACTGTCTGTGGACGATCCCCCTCACATTAAAGCATGCAATTAACATGAATTTGACTTTGGACTTTGACTGTCTTGCTTTCTCAGGCCTTGGCTGTGTTGGACTCCACTTCCACTGAAGACTCTGCCATTTAGTCTCCAGGCCGTACTCGAAAATCCATGACTCATCAACAGTTATGACTCTCCCTAGCAAGTCTGGTCTCATTGGTTTCATCATCACTCACTCTGCTCATTGCTGTCGATAACTGAGCTCACAGTTACGGAGTGGATGGCCTCGGGTGGTTCTCATCCATCCCAGGGGCCCTTCCACAGTGGACCTTTTCCATCCATCCAGTTTCTATACCACTTGTGCTCATTAGGGCCACAGGTGAGCTGGAGTCTATCCCAGCTGACTTTGGGTGAGAGGCAGGGCACACCTTGGACTGGTCAGCAATCAATTGCAGGGCATGTGGTGTGAGAAACAAACAATCACACTCACATCAACCCATATGGACAATTTAGAGCAGGGGTGTCAAACTCATTTATGTCTCGGGCCGGATTGTAGTTATGATTTCCCTCAGACGGCCATCATAACAGTGAAACCATATAAATGTTTAATCACCAAATCATATTATTGCCATTACACACAAATTGAGGGATAACTAGTTTTGAAATCAGCAGACAATGATAATAGATTGTTCAAATATTGTTTAAGTTACTGTAGAAGATGGGTTTGGTAATACCCTTCAATATCTCAACATTATTGTTTATTATTATGACAATTTGGAATTTGGGTACAGATTTTAGCAAAAATCACCGAAGTTGAGGAGCATGACTTGCTTTCGCAGGCCACATAAAATGATGTAGCAGCTGGCCCCCGGGCCTTGAGTTTGACACCTATGATTTTGCGTCTTCAATTAACCTACCATTTTTTGGAGGGAATGTAGGAGGAAACCGGAGAACCCAGAGAAACACATGCAAAGCTAAGAGAGAACATGCAAACTCCACATAGGAGGACCTGAGCTAAGATTCAAACCTTGGGCCTCTTTGACTGTGATGAAGATGCGCTAACAACTGTGCCGCCTTTTTACCATGTGCATAATGACCCAAAAAAAAAAACCATTAATTCATTGTATGTACATGGATTTTGTGATTAATGTATAAGATACGCACAAAAAGGAAAATTTGTGCTAGATTACTAAGAATGCATTTGGACAAGCCAGGGAAAAACCGAGTCCTTCCTTCCCACTCTCCCAGTGTGCTGAAAGGCCTAGACAGAGTGTGTGTATTAATCTAAGTAATTATATCTTCTTGACACACACATAGTTCAAGGTTGGTGTCCAATATATTGAGAGTTGATTGTCTGTTTTAATCATATTTATCCCTCCTCACTTGTTTCTCTCGCTCTCTCTTTTGCCTCTGTCATTCTCTCCGTATCTTCAGCCAGCTCAGTCCGCCTTGACTGCCAAGAGCAGAGTATCATTGCTTGTGTGTTTCCCTCTTAAGCTCCTTTCACAGTGCACTGAAGCTATGTTGCAATTTCTCAGGGAGTTTTGATGCCTGAATGTCTCCTGTCCGGGTTCATCTTGTCTGCGCGGCAGTGGTAGCCCTATGCGAACTGAACTGCACTGCCTCGCTGCAGGTCAGCCTTCACGGCCGATTAGTGTCGAAGCGCCACTTTGGTCACAAGTTGTCGAGAGCGCTTATCGTGAAGATCAACAGCGATCAGTCTCACCACTGCACTCTCTCACAGTCTTCTACATCTCTGCCCTCTTTCTCTCTCCTTTCTGTCTTCTTCATTTTCCCCCAAGGGCAAACTCCCCAATCCTTGTTTTTTTTCTGTTCAGAACATATTTCCATCTATGTTATTATTGTCAGCTTTCTTATCTCCTACCTAAACCCCACAATCTGCTTTCTTGATGTATCCGAACAGTCTAAAAAGTAGACTTTACACCGATTTTAGCGGCCTAATCGGTATCGGCCGATAATTAGCATTTTATGCTGATCGGCTCATCGGCTTTAATGTCATAATTCGCCGATCCGATCAATGACGTCATTGATCGGCTCCGCAAAAGACATTTACGCCGCGTCGCCATCTTGCACAGTATATTTGAACCCAAAAGCTAATTTATTTTTAGCCTTGTCGCATGTCTTTTGACGTAGTACTGTAAATATCTGAAGGCCAATAAAGTTATTAAAACAAAACAAAAACAAAAACATGTCGGCGGTGTGGGACAGACAACACGTCTGAGACAGACAACACGTAATGCCGATCAGACTACAAGACAAATTTGTTCTTTCATGATTGCACTATGTCAGACTATTTTCAATGTAAATGTAGAAAAAATTGCGATCATGATTAAAAATATGATTAATTAACGCCTTTTGAGTCACAACTGCTGAAGCTAAAGTAATTCTACTTCATATACTGTAGTTGTATTTTAGACATTATTTGTAACCTTGCTATGTTTGTCCTTTTATGAGAGGCATCTATTTGCCCCCCCCCTCCCAACGATTTACTTGCTCCAGCCCTGTGTGTCTGTGCGCCGTCAGGCCTCGTCTGTAGCTAGTTTGGAGACGAGTCATGTTTGGCCTGTCAGTATGGCTGGTAGTGTCACTATCTGGAGCTGCCGGTTCCTCTGACAGTGCTAGAGGGGCTGCTGGTCCTAGCAGAGTGCAGCCGTCACCCTGTGACACGCTCAGTGTCACCGATCCCCTCTGTCTGGTGACATGGCATCCCCTCCTCCATGTTCTTGTCTCCCATTCCTACCCCCACCCAGCCAGTGGCCTTTTCACTGCCTCTCTGGAGTCAGTCACTCACTCAGTCAGTCACTAACATGTACAGGAGTCTTCTCGAGCTCACATATATATTTACTTTTGAATGCTGAGACATTTTTTGTCTTGAGACTGTTCAGTCTTGTTAGTTGTGATATTGGATAGATAGGAAAGTGAATGAATTGATAGATTGCGAGATAGATCCTCTATATGCAGCAGGGTTGTGTGAGCGATTTAATCTGGTCTTGGCAAGTGTTCAGCAGTGACAAATGGATACTCACTATGAAGCCCCCTCATCCAAGAGACAGTATTAGTTTTTGCTTTAATTACCAGCAGCAGTAATGTTTGCTATCCATAACTGTCGGCCTGCTAGAATGCAGCCTGGCAGAGGGGTGAGGGCCTTGTCGCTTCTCTCAGTGGGTCTCCTGTCTCATCTTACCACCCCCCACCCCCATCTATCGTTTCTTCCTGTCTCTATCTTATCCTTTTCTCCCTCCACGTACCCCAAACACACACACACACACAATCATTTCACCCCCTCTGTGTCTGCCACATCTTTCATTTCAATATTTCAATATTTATGCCTCAGTCGATGAAGTTCAAAGTCATATAAGGAAGGCTAACTTTGGACCACTGCAGGACCCCGCCTGTTGGACACAAGGGGAGAAGAAAAATCACGGCTTGTCTCCCCCCTCTGTTAGTCACTAGGGACACTATGGGAAAGAAGAGGTGAAGGTTTTTTTATTTTTGCTTTTTTTTTTTTTAAAGCAAAAATAACGGCTTGTATAAAATATTTAACGTCATATATTTTGGGTGTTAGTTGAGTTGGGTTTAATTATCAGTTACAGTTGGTGTATACAATAATTGATTAGCTCTTAAAACAAGGTGACTGAACATATGTCTATTCAATTTTAAGAAATACATATGTTTAAAAATGAGACTCGTCTTAACTTTAATTCTATGTTTCTGCCTGTACAATACCTCAGTGGTCTTGATGCCTTTGTCATGTCCAATACTAATGTCCATATCTGAGTCAATGTCACTGTGTTGGTACATTCTTCTCTGAATTTACCTCACCACAGACACTTTTAATGAATAAAGTCTCTGTGAAAGTCTGTCCTATGCCATAAAGAGCTCTGACAGCTACCGTCTGGTAATAGATAAGCGTAATTACGGAATCCCTGAGTTTAGATCACAACGTCACATACAGTACTCAGCCTCTGCTCTAATAGCCATTACACCCACTATTCTCCACTCCCTTCCTCTTAATGTAAGGTTGTAAAAATGTGAGTTGAAAAAAAAAAAAAAGCCAAAAGGAAAAGGTCGTCCTCATTTGCATGCAAGCCTTCATTATAACATGCGAATATGCTAAGGACCATAGACGGCGCTTTGCATATGCAGGTGATAAATGGTGGGTGCATTGTAGAACAGGGCGAGATGGAGGCTTTGTCACCCCCATCTGCATAACATACTTTATTTGCTTATTTATTTATTTATTCGTTTACTTTTGAGTGGTTGTTCGCAGTGATTCATGTGTCTGTAGATGATGACTGAGGAGAACTCCTCTCAACCCTGCCATCGTACACACTCAAATGCACACGTACGCATGTTTAATATGTGACTTTTAAAATTGATTAGGGAACATAAAAAATGTTTTAGAGAGAAGTGCTTCAACTTGTATAAGCATTTGAGACAAGCAGGAGTGGGAGGGAGGCCTGCACTTGTTTGACTAAAACCTTCCAAAGTGTGCTTGTGGGGGAAGGGGGCATAAAGGGGACAGTTTCCTGTTAAAACCCCTCTTCACTCTTCTCTGTTACTGGGGTGGCAGATGGTGGGTGTCAAGACAACAGCAGCGATAGCTAAACAAAGACATCCTTTGTGAGTGTGTGAGTGAGCATGCTTTTCAAAGAGATGGGAGTACAGTATGTTCAATTTGAGTGGGAGGCAACAGCAGTTATAATAGCACTTTAACAATGTATTGTGTATTCCTAGGTTGTACTATTGCTTAATGTCCCAAAAGTCCATTGTTTTCTAATGCCGAAGACCTCACCAAACCTGTCAGGAAACACACTAGGATTTAAAGAAAGTACTTTTAATTTATAGCAGCCAGTGAAAATGACTGATCTCATATGTGCTCAATAAACATCCACATTGTACATCTACACTTCTAGTTTTTGTTATGAGAGTCGTAATACACCATAATTTCAGGTAATAAAAAAATATTAGATCAGTTCCAGCGGCACGGTGGAGAACTAGTTAGAGTGTCTGCCTCACAGTTCTGCGGACCGCCTGTGTGGAGTTTGCATGTTCTCCCCGTGCCTGCGTGGGTTTTCTCCGGGCACCTCTTTTTCCTGCCACATCCCAAAAACATGCATGCTAGGTTAATTGACGACTCTAAATTGCCCGTAGGTGTGAATCTGAGTGCGAATGGTTGTTTGTTTGTATGTACCCTGCGATTGCCTGGCAACCGGTTCAGGGTGTACTCCGCCTCCTGCCCAATGATAGCTGGGATAGGCTCCAGTGACCCACGTGAGGAGAAGCGGCTCAGAAAATGGATGGATGGATGGATGGATGAATGGATAGATTAGTACCACAGTGTTAAAGCACTGGAGTGTGCCTTAGTTGCCTTTCAAAGAGGCATAAGGGTTATACCCCACTGCGGTATGATATGGATTCATAGTTGTCCATCAGCCTCAGACTCCACCAGCACGCCAGCTGCAGCAGAGATGTTTTTGTGTGTGTGTGTGTGTGTGTGTGTACGTGTGTGCGTGTGTGTGTATGTGTGTGTGTGTGCACAGAACACAGGTCAAAGTTTTTTGGCCCCCATTCAAATTTAGTTTAGTAATGTTTTTTTAAGGCGGTTTCAAACATTTAGAACTTGGGCTTTCTTCTGTCATTTTAACACAGTCAATATCTTTGGTTAATATAGTGTACACTAATCAAACACAGCGCCCATAAACTGTATTGCAAAAACTAAATGGAAAAACACTTTACAGACCCATTTCCGAAGCTTTCCCTGTCGGCTAACAATATTATTTTATATTTACTTATTTAATCACTGATGGTGTAGTGGTACACTCGCCTGACTTTGGTGTGGGCAGCATGGGTTGAGTTCCCACTCAGTGACGGTGTGAATGTGAGTGCGAATGGTTGTCCGTGTCTATATGTGCCCCGCGACTGACTGGCGACCAGTTAAGGTTGTAGTCCGCCTTTCGCCACAAGTCAGCTGGGATAGGCTCCAGCGCCCCACGACCCTAACCAGGATAAGCTGTGTTGAAAATGGATGGATTTACTTATTTTCTATTATTGCATGAACTTTATTAAAAATGCCTTTACAAATATAATAATGTTCAGTTTCCATTGACATTATTAGCAAGTTATTTGTCTGACAATATATTCCTAAGGTTGGAGTTCGCAGTGATGTTGAGGGTGCACTGCATAATAGTGAGAGGTGCCTCTAATGTTTTGGTTCCCTCATTTATCTGCATAAGAAAATTCAAAATATTTGAAATAATAGGACCTTTACTCCTGCTCTTTAGAGGTTGTTGCTAATTGCACTAATAGCTTAGGGTCTTTAAAGAGCTCATCATTTACTGCTTTTTTGCTTCGTCTGTTTTATGTCAGTTACTTGTACTTGCTCGATGCAATGACTCCATCTTCTCTCAGTCTAACAATTGCTTGTTTTTCACCCATAGACACCTCTGTGGTTTTCATGTTTTCATTACACATCTAATTTGTCTAAATGTAGTCTTCAGAGGCAAAATGCTTATATAAAACGGAGTTTAGCAATTCAGAACTATTTATTTTTGAAGAATCAATGGAATAAGACTCAACTGCATAACAAATATAAAAATGTAGTTGTCTATGACTGTGCAGTTCTATTTTTAGAACACCAAGCTTCCAAATAACTTGTACCATGTATAAAACTCTGGATTAAAGGAATTTTATTTTCATGTTTCATGTAAAAGTTTTATTTTGATATTTTTCTTTTCTTTTCTCTCATCCATCATGCTCTCCCTCTTTTTCACACTCTTTCATTTAATTTGTTCTCAGAGGATAGACAGCGTGTGTACAGTAAACACTGAATAAATCATGGGTCTGATTTTTTTTTTCTCCTCTTTTTTTAAGTGGGGGTGTCTTAGGGCTTGTGTTGATTTTTATCCCCAAGAGGAATAAGAAGGGAAGGCTTACTGTTTTAAAAGGACCCAAGTGCAGTTTAATCTGCCCAGTGGGGGCCAAGGAGAGGTTGGGTATGGGGTTTGGGGTCATTGGGGCCTCACCGAGCACCCAGTCCTTGAAATGTGTAAAACATAACTGCATGAAGAAGAAGTCTGTGTTTCCTTGAATCAGTTTAAACTAATATTAGTTGAACCAGTTCAGTTGTTAAAGTCTGCAAAAATGTTCTAATTTAAGTCTAATACCTTAATTATCTCACTTTATTATCAAATGTTGCATTTGTTTCAGGGCTGAAAATGATTGCATTGTTGAATAATTTTAACTTGCAATTGATTTATTGCTGCGATTGCATTAAGTATTGACTGGACACAACACACTATTCCAGAATATACACATCTGGAGAAAACACTTTAAACACAAGGAAACCTGAATTACAAATTACTGCACATCATAGAAATTGTGCAGCAAGCTTTTTAAAATACCAATGCTGCCAGAGCGGCGCTTTGTAATTTATCCCTTCACGGCTGTTAGTTGCGCTGCACAACTGTGATTTATTTGGGATAAGAGGAGTTTTGTTTAGAGAGATAATGAGCAGGACTTCTCTTTTAATGATTTAACACAGCACAGTGGAAAGGAGAGGGGGAAAAGCACATGTATTTTTCATACCTTTAACTGCTCTGCAGAGAGTTTGGAAAGGAAAACTGGAGGTATACATTTGCAAGAGCAGCTAACCACCCTTAACAACCAACATTTTCAAACCATTTTCCTTAAAAGAAAGAAAGAAGTGATTTTCACATTACAGTAACACAAATAACTGTAAGGTTATGGTTCCAGAGTCCCACTGTGCCAAAATACAAATCAACTAGTTGTTAGATAGATGCTGTGCATACTGTTGAGATGCCCTTTTACCTGAGTCGAGATTCAAACTCAGAACCTCTCCACTGTGAGGCAGACGTGCTACCCTCAATGCTGCCCTAATGAAAATCATAATAATTAACAATGGAAAAAAATTTCTCTACCTTGTTCATTATTATACACCTCTCCTTTCATCTCAAACAAAGGACACTGCTATTCTCTTTTCAGCATTTTTCAAGTTAAGATTTGAATACCAAATCAAAGCAGTTAATTAGAAAATATAATGAAGCTGAGTGGCCTAATATTCAACATTACTATGACTCTTTGAGCTTTAGGCTTCCTAACACTAAAACTGCCATCGGCACATCACAACGATGTCTTCAATAATAGATTACTTAATCAATTTCTATTCTCGTCAAAATTGGAATATGCTGTTGGGAAGGAACAGGGTTTTTTATATATATATATATATATATATATATATATATATATATATATATATATATATATACACACATACACACAGACAGACAGACACACACAGAAAGAGAATGAGAGAGAGATTTTTTTTTTCTCCTTCCACTCCCATAGCTTGGAAATGTCTTTTTTCATCTCACATTATGGTTTGCAGTGCACACATGCAGGTGGAACTTGGTCTGCCTCTAAATGATCCTTTAATGGAACTGTGCGCTGGAGCTGGAAACCCGATGGGGCGTCGCCACCACCGATGACAACTTTGCCTCAATCACTCCGTCAAGCTCCATCACCTGCCTCAGCAGATGATCCAAACACCCCTTTGGTGAAGCAAAGTGAGCTTTTAATGTACCTCCTCTTAGAGTAGAGGACACACGCACATGCACATAGGTACACACTCAAAAATGGAGCATCAAGAAATGGTGTCGGTTTCATTCAGATGCTTTACATTGGTCAGTCGTCAAGGAAACACTCCCTTTTATTTTTTCTATGAAGCTCATGTTAGAGTTGATCAAGTGCTTGCTTTGCTTCAACGCAGGAAGGAAAACAACATCAATTTGGATGTTTTATTTATTTATTTCCTCCCCTATATCTGTTACGTGATTGGGATATCTCTCTTAGTGGATCTCTTAAGGGCCTGACCGATATTGATGCAAAGTCACCTCTTGCTTCCGTCAAGCAAAGCGACAGCATTGCAAACTGGTTTTGCCATTGCTCCACGCATCAGTTTATATTTGATGCAGTTTATCTGTCATCCTGGCGTTTAATTGATTAACTTAATTGTGGGGTGGACCATAGTCCAAACATTACATTTTGGTACATATTTAAAGATTGTTATGGTATGAAAAGAAAGCTTTTATTCTCATATCAATTGCATGACATGATTGAAATCACTGTAAAACATTTAACTCTTTCAGACTTGGTAGAATCCAGACTTCTCAGTCCTTATTACTGAGTTCTACTGTCATGAGGCAGTGACTGTCGATCAGCAAATGTCTTATCTTCTGTCTTCTTGTTCCTGTCTGTTTCTATGTTTGTCTGACATCTCAGCGCTGCAGGCTTGCTGTCAGCCAAGTGTCAGTTTCTCTTCTTCTGTCAATTCACTTGCCTGTCAAAGCTTCTCAGATGAGACATTTTTACTTACCTCCAATGTTTTCACTCTTCGAGGATGGGTTAAAAAGAAAGGAAGGAATCATTTATTTCCATTTACTAAGGATATTAGCTTTGTTTTTGCGCTGAAATATTACTTTGGCAAGTTTTACACAAGATGGGAAGTTAAACTAAAAAGTAATGTAAGTAAAGAGCTAAAACACAATTAAGTAAAAATCAAAAAATAAAAATACAATCTTATCATGCCATTCTAATGTGTACATAGTGTATTAACTGCCGTGCTATCTCCGTTTCATCCAATAGGGATTGAAGCAGTGTTATAAACAATCCAAAATGGCAGCGCTCTGAATCACGGAGCCAAATTTTATCTAATTAAATTATATCACGTATTTTTCATTCATGGGTACGTTTGACAGTTCTATGGAGCAGACAATTTAGCTTGAGTAAAGGCATTCTGGCATTCAAGAGGCAGCGGTGTTTTTTTGTTTTGTTTTGTTTAAGAGTAAACCAAGTGCTTGCTCATGTGGGGTCCAGTAGGCCTTATGCAGAATGTCATCTGACCAAACCGGAAAACAGGTTGGTGGACTCGTGTGTACACAGCGATAACTACAGGCTGATCACTCATGACATGATAGTTTGAACTTGAACTTGCTAGAATATTATTTTCTTTATCGCTGGTGTCTTCAGACAAACCTTAAATGCATGTATATCATTTTTATATGATATCATCACTTTGTCCCGGTCTCCTGCGATACCGCTCCGCCAGTGACCTGAACCAGAAGGAAGTGCTTCGTCCTGTTTTTCCGAATGCGGAAGCTGGTTACACATAACCCTTGTTGGTTTATGTTAATGTGTGTGGAGCATGCTTCTAGAAGAGCCAAGCTTCTTCATATGTAAATTCCCTTGAGATAAGCTCTGTTGTGTTATACAAACAAAATTTACTTAACTATACCGATGATGTCTTGTGTTTGGTCATACTCTTTGCCAAACTGAATAAGTTAGTTAAGTTATATAGTTAAGTTATAAAGAAATCCACAGCATGTTCTCTTTTTTAAATAAAAACTATTAATTCTTTCATCAGGAAAATATTGTTTGTAAAATGAATTTATAGCATTTTAGAAAAGAGCTCCAGAAGTGTACCTTTTCTCTAAATTGGCGAATTAGTTCATGAAGAGGCATGCCCGAATGCCTGTCCACATATATTTTTTAAATCTTGTCAGTTATTACATTATCTGCCAGATGTTATTTTAATTCCTTGTTTAAAATTAAGACCACCTAAATCATGTTTCATTCTTAAAGAGCCTGGCTTTTATGAACAACTAGTGACAGGACAGCTGAAGAGAGGGTAAGGTAAGTGGGAAAAAAAGCTGCACCTAGAATTGATGATAAAGTCTGTCAAAGAGAGAGAAAAAGCCATGTGGAGTAGTAATACAATGTGTTACAGATAAAGTTTGTCGTCTCAGAAAAAGATGCACATGAAGGAAAACGAGAGTGAGGGAGGAGTGTACAAAGGGGAGCTACCTGGTGCTGATGGCAGTCTGAGTCAGTGAGGGATGGAGGGCGATCCAGCTGTGACATTAAAGCAGCAGGTGGAGGCCTAGCAGACCATTTCACAATCTGTCTGTGGGTTTGGTGCCTCACCTCAAAAAGGTCTGCAGCTAAGTGCTGGATCTCATTCTATCCTCCTATGTTATTCTCCCCATCATGGCAGGTCTGTGCTTTCAAGCCAAAGTTTGGCATCTTCACTGGGAGAGGAATGAGTGGTTCCTTTATCTGGCTGCTCTCACATACATTTTCCAATGTCTTTACACTAAATTATTTAATAGAATAAGTCTGGCATACCAAAACAAAGCCTATTGTCCATAAGTATATCAACTACAAATGTGCTTATTACGGGCAGAGTGGCTCAGGAATGATCTAGGTAGTATTTAGTGTACACGCTCCTCTAAAAGTATCGAAACAGTAGGGTGAAGTCCTTTATTTTTGCTGTTTTGCTGTGCTGGATATGAGACAAGCTTTTATTTCCAGGTTTTTACATCTCGATCTCATACACAACTTAGAAGAAACAGCACTTAATGTTTGAACCCAACCAAATTTAACGTGAACAAAAGCTTTGGAACATGCAACTGACAGTTGTTTTGCTGCTCATGTCTTTGATTGATCAATCAGCAATCAGTCCACACAGAACAAATCTGTGCCATTAGTTAGCAGCTATTCTATTTCACTTAACATTAATATCAATACAAGTTTAGAGCAATGTTCTTCGAAAATAGTATCTTAAAGCATACAGAAAGAGAGATGATCAAATTAAATTACCGTAATTTCTTGTGTATAATGCGCACCCATGTATAATACGCACGCCCAAAGTTGACCTATAAATTCTGGAAAACCCTCTTCAGTCATCAGTCATATTAAAAAAAAAAAAAAAAAAATATATATATATATATATATATATATATATATATTTCACAAATTCTGACAGGGTATGTAAACTTATGAGCACAACTGTACATATATGCAGTCATACGTACGTCATATTGGAATGAAAGTGTAGGCTACACCTTTTTTATAACCACTAGGTGGCGGTGGCATTTTGGAATGAAAGTGTTCAGCTTTTTCATAACCACTAGATGGCGGCATACTTTTATAAAATGTGATAGTTTTTTCCCATTTGCCCCTATACCTATGTATAATGCGCACTATTTACTTTTGACAATTTTTAGGGGGGAGTACGCATTATACACGAGAAATTACGGTAACTCAGTTGATCCTTAACCTTACTATCTACAGTATAGTTGATCTCAGTTGCTCCCTAACCTTACTATCTACAGTAAATCTGTCACATAGAAGTAACATACAAAAAAGACAGCTCAAAAACTTTGTTTTCTCTTCACAACTGACCACTTGCTATGCTGCTTCGCTTCCTCATCTGCATTCAGATTTAGGGTTTTAGGGGCATTATCTCTACTTTGCATAATTGGTAAATGAGTAAAAAAAATAATTTGCACGTGCCGAACCGAACGGGACATATGCGAACCAAAACGAAACAGTTGAACCGAACGGTTTGGACCGTTTTGAAAAACCGTTCCTGTCCTGCTATGTACTAATTAAAGTAAAAAAGGTACAGTAGGTAAAAGAAAGAACCCAAAGTTGAGCCATATGTCCATCACTGGAGAGATGTTGTTTTTTGATATACTGTAATTCTGAAATTTTGCTTGAAGTCATGAAATGCAGAACAGGTGTCCAGTTCCTAGAAATAAGTTGGTATATTAATCTATGTCACCTCTGTTACCTCTATTGCGGCATGACTTGTGCAGAGTAAGTTTGTGCAGATTGGGGGTTAGACAACAATATGTCTAAGCCAAGTGCTTCTTAGGGCCTTTTCTTAGATCTTACATTGCTTCCAGACCTGTAGATGGGCCTATCGAGGAACACCATTAGTCAAATGAAGTTGTTTGTATCAAATATTGACACGTTATCTCTTCATCGTCAGCCGGTGGGAGGGAAAAGAGAGAGAAAGATTGTAAGTGTGGGTAATTGAGCCGTGTCTCCAATGCTTATCGGTAAAGCTCCGGCACGTCACGGAACTAACGAGCTGTGGCGCGGCGATTAGTCTGAAGGGAAAGTCGAACGTGAAACACCACGGCCTCTGTCTTTCTTTTTCTTTTCTTTTTTCCATATCTTCTATGGATATTATGAGACTCCCTGGAGGGCATTGGCACAGCCTTATTTGCTAATTTCACGGGGGGGAAATAATTGATAAGAATGAATGGCATGTTTAAAGTATCCCTTTGTTACAATAACCATCAAGGCTGATGGTTCAGGTTGATGATGCAGCCCAAGGCAGCAGGACAACAAGCTAAGGCCTTGACCTGAATGGCAGAGAATCCACACGCACAAAAAAGCAGTGGACTGACTAACAAATTAATTTCCCTTTTAACATTTGGATATGGGGTCTTTTATACGATTATGGATATATGTATGTACAGTATGCTTAATTGGATACTTAAGATATAAATGTATTTGCATCTTGATCAGTGTTTATTTAGATGCACCCTGCACTGCATATCAACAGTATCGAAAAAGCAGTTAGTGTATATTAGATAAACACATGTAGTGACAATTGTGACAATTTATATGTGATTCGACCATTTGCTGAGAATTAAGTTGTTGCTTTTCTGTGTGGTTCTTGTGCATAGTCTTATTATGCATTTCTGTTTTCAAACAGCATCTGTCTTTGTGTAGTTTGTGCGAGGAGCATCCTCAGGGCATTACCCATCTTACTTGCAGTATTCTGAGATAAATCTAGTAGAAAAAAATGGCAAAGATGAGAATGCCACAACATGCTAGTTTGATTTGTACCCCTCGCTATCAAGGACTGCTAATTAAAATGATATTTTGCATATGACTTGTCTTTCATGCACATATGTAAATTGCCCCTCTTGCCTTTCAGCGCTCTGTAATTAGGTTTATGAAGGACAGCTGTAATACATAATTCACAGAGGTTTGCAAGCTCTTTTTTCTCTTCTCTTCTAAACACAACAACTTAAACAAGCACATTACACACAAACACACACAGCATTAATGTTCTCAAGGCGTTGCTTTTTTTTGGATCCATCAACAGCACCTGCTCTAAAATATATGAATTATGCTGTTTGTTTCATTATATAAAGTGGATTATAAAATGTCTGCACACCACTATTCAAATACTAGTTGTTTTGTATATATGTAAAAAACAAAACCTGTACAATTCAAATGGGAAAAGAATATTTTAGAAGGGGTAAGTAAAAATAACTGACAATGTATTCACACCCTCTTATAACTGAGGATGTGAATGTTCAGAATTAACCAATCACTTTCAAACTCATGTTAAATGGGCGTCAGCACACAACTGCCATTTCGAGTGCCACTGATGAACCCCAAATAAAGTTCAGCTGAATTTTTATGTGATTTGTTAACGGTGAATGCAGCCACATCCCGAGTAATAAGAGGACACTTCTACACACACTTCTACAACCATATTATGTAAGTTGTACAGGTTATAGGTCAAATTCATTGTCGAAAAAGTTATTTATCTATTTATATAAAAATTATTTATATTGCTTTACCGTAATTTCTCGTGTATGATGCACATTTCTTTCCTCAAAGAATTGTCAAAAGTCAATAGTGCACATTATACATAGTTATAGGGGAAAATGGAAAAATACTTTCACATTTTCTAAATGTATGCCGTCATCGAGACGATATGAAAAAGCTGTACACTTGAATTCCAATATGCCACCACCACCTAGAGGTAATGAAAAAGGTGTACACTTTCATTCTAATATGCCACCGCCACCTATAGGTTATGCAAAAGGTGTAGCCCAGTGGTGTCCAAACGTTTTGCAAAGAGGGCCAGATTTGGTCAGGTGAAAATGTATGGGGGCCGACCATTCAGCCTGACATTCCTCGAACCATTACCATTGTAAATTAATATGTAACTATATCACTTTGCTGTATGCAGCTAGGTCGATATTGCAAATGAGAATCTGTTGTCAATAGCATTACCAGGATAGTTAAAGGTTAAAATAATAGTAAATTAAATACAAATGAACTATTTTATGAAATAATTGTACACACAAATTCTGCATGGGTAATCAAACATATGAGCACAACTGTGTGTTTTCTAATTTACTAAATAAAAGTAGGGCTATGAATTTCAAAATAAAAGCAAGTAAATTAAAATAAAGTATTATGTGTTCAAATAAAGTGCTTAACCAGAATAATTCTTTGAAAAAACTAACAAAATACAGATATACTTCATGTTTTAATCAAATGCGTAGAAGCAAAATCATGCATTGTAAAAATCTATTATACATAGATACATAGTAGAAGGGCTTTCCAGAATTTTAAGGTCAACTTTGGGGGTGCGTATTATACATGGGTGCACATTATACACGATAAATTTCAGTAATTTTTTATATCACAAAAACCTGACATTTCAACAGGGGTGTGTTTTTATATCCACTGTTATGAGACCATTAATCAAAGGCTCTTTTAGCTGGCCATAACTTTGCAGTATTTTTGAGTTTATCAGCGTTCCTTTAGGGAGTCTGCAAGATTTAGTCAAAGTCTCTCCCCCAGATTGACTTTGAGGCAACATTCTAGATGGATTGAGTTAGAAAAGGCTTGAGAAAATGTAGAGTGATTATAATGAGGCAAGACATTTGAACATGTTTGAATATTTATATGGTGGTGTTAGGTAGCATTTGCCTCAAGGGCATTGATGATGGCCCATGTTGGGGGGACACACAGCTGTGTGTGTGTTTGTGTGTGCGTGTGTGTATGAGAGTGCACGTGCGCGTCTGTCCAAATGTTAGTCGGTTCAATCTGACATGGCAACATAAATGGTGAAATAATTATGCTTTTGCTCCTTGACAGACTGACTCCTGGTAGCAAAACACACTGACCCGCCGGGGAAAAAATAGAATAATGATCAAGTCAGAATAGGGGAAAGTGAAAAGAATTGGAAAGAGCATTGTAAAGGAGGACCTGAGTTTCCGCAGTGACAGTGTCAACCACATGACTGTCCCTTGGTCTCTTTCATGTACAGTAGCTCCATCCTCATTTCTTAGATGTGGTCATTGTCTCTCTGTTCCACAATAATTGGAAGTGATGGTGCTAAATGAAAAGGCCAGGGGATGAAAACACTGTGGAAGCAGCTGATATGTCTGAGTATTTAGTCCTGACATCCATTCATTATTTTTTCATGTGCTGTTTAGGAGACACACACACAAAAAAAATCAGGAAAAGTCAGAACATGGTGGTGGTTTTGGGCCTATTGCTACTCCATGTTTTGGTTTAGTTTAGTTTAGTTATGTTTTTTACTTTGTGTGCATGCTGCTCGATGTACTCCAGACCCGAGCATTTTGGGTACATGCATTTGTGCACAATTCTTTCACGTTAATACACAAGATGTGGTAAAAAAAAAAAAAAAAAAAGTTTAAAGTGAAACCTGACCGAGGCAAAGACTGAACATGATAAATACTTACTGTATGTTCTGTGTTCATGTGTCAAACAGTGCATTGAGATTGCTATGTCGTTGACTCCTGCCCTTTTTGTTTGTTTGATTGTTTGTTCATATAGATGGGCCTTTGTGATGAAGAAACACCTCAGCACCCACCTACTTGGAAAACATGGAATTGGCCAACGTAAGGAGAGGTAAAGTTAGCAATCTATTTTATTTCCACAGTCGTTCTGGTCTCCTTCTTACTCTTTTTTGCCTGTCAGAGATAATATGGTTCCCCCATCATCGTACGGTTTGCTCTCCTTCTTAAATTATAGCCCCTGTATATTGAATTCAGAGATTTGTTTCTAAATACATAAATGTTTGAAGGTAATTGTTGAAAAAGTGACTGAGAACTCTGTAGTATTCATTTGTGGATAGATAGTGTTAAACTGTTTTTCACCATTCAGAGTAGCTAAAACGGCGCCCAGTGATGCACTTGGGTGACCAGCTATTTACAGAATATCTTGGTGGTGTTGTTAAAATGTCAAAGTGTTATGTATTTTGCATTATTCAGGCTTCCGTAACATGTTCTATATAAAAATCTAAATCCCAATGATGTGAAAATCCATTTCAACCTATTTTCAATTGACTGCACTACAAAGACAAGCTATGTAATGGTCAAACTAAAAAAACTTTGTTTTTTTTGTTGATGCCTCCAAAAAAGCTGGGACAGGGACATTTTACCGCACCTTTTTAACAACACTCACTGTTTGAGAACAAAGGACACGAATTGTAGAAGCTTTGTAGGTGGAATTATTTTGCATTATTGCTTGATGTACTGTATATCGTCAGTTGCTCAACAGTCTGGGGTCTCCGTTATCGTATTTTGCGCTTCATAATACACCACACATTTTCAATGGGAGACAAGTCTGGACTGCTGGTCACCTAGTCTCGCGCTCGCACTCTTTTACTACAAAGCCAGGCTGCTGTAACACCTGCAGAATGTGGCTTGACTTTGTATTACTGAGATAAGCAGGGACTTCCCTGAAAAATAGGTTGCTTGCATGGCAGCATATGTTGCTCCAAAACATGTTATGTACCTTTCAGGGTTAATTTTACCTTCACAGATATGAAAGTTACCCATGCCATGGGCACTAACACACTCCAAGAGCAGCACAGATGCTGGCTTTTGAACTTTGCGCTGATATCAATCCAAATGGTTCTTTTCCTCTTTGGCCGGGAGGGCACAACCTCCATGATTTCCTAAAATAATTTGAAATGTGGACTCGTCAGACCACAGTACACTTTTCCACTTTGTGTCAGTCCATCTCAAATGAGGTCAGGCCCAAAGAAGCCATTTCTGAGTATTGTTGAAACATGGCTTTCACTTTGCATGGTTGGGTTTTAACTTGCATTTGTAGATGTAGTGATAAACTGTATTAACTGACAATAATTTTCTGAAGCGCTCCTGAGCCCATCTAGCAAAATCCTTGACACAATGATGCTGTTTTTTAATGTAGTGCCCCCTGGGGGATTGGGGGGATGAGGTCACCATCTGGTTTTCAGCCTTGTTGCTGACGTGCAGAGATTTCTCAACATTCTCTGGATCTTTTGATGATATTAAGGACCGTTGATAATGAAATCCCTAAATTCCTTACAACCATACATTGACAAATGTTCTTAAAATGTTGAACAATTTGCTCACGCAGTTGTTCACCAAGTGGTGAACCTTGCCCCATTCTTTCTTGTGAACAACTGAGCCTTTCGTGTATGTTCCTTTTATACCCAATCATGACACGCACCTGTTTCCAATTTACCTGTTCACCTGTGGAATGTTCCAAACAGGTGTTTTTACGCATTCCTCAACTTTCCCAGTCTTTTGTTGCCCGTCACAGCTTTTTTTGGAACAATCAAATTCAAAATGAGACAATATTTGCCAAAACAGTAACGTTCATCAATTTGACCATCAAATATTTTTTCTTTGTAGTGTATTCAATTCAAGATTGGTTGAAAATTATTTTCAAATCATTGTATTCTGTTTTTATTGTTTAACACAATGTCCCAACATCATTGGAATTGGTGTTGGTATAGTTGTGGTTTGAGCCACAGGCTTAATGACATATGCTACTGTCCACGGTGTCATGTCCGAGAAGCTCACGAGCGAACCGGTGGCTAGTGCCTCTCGTCACAGGGTGGAAAGCAAAGCCCCGTAATGACCCGGTGGGATATACAGTCCCCTCCAAAAGTATTAGAAAGGCAAGGTCAATTCCTTTGTTTTTGTTATATACAGAAGACATTTGGGTTTCAGCTCAAAAGATGAATATGACCTAACCCTAAAAGCTCAGAATTCCAGATTTTATTTCATGGTATTTACATTGCGATGTGTTAAACAACTCAGGACAGAGCACTTTTTGTTTGGAGCAACCCACTTTTCAAGTGAGCAAAAGTAATGGATCAGACTTAGAATTTTATGGCTGCAACACATTCCAAAAAAGCTGTGACAGGGTCATGTTTACCACTGTGTTACATCACCTTTTCTTTTAAAAACATTCAATAAACGTTTGGGAACTGAGGACACTAATCGTTGAAGCTTTATAGGTGGAATTATTTCCCATTCTTGCTCGATGTACAGGTTCAGCTGTTCAAGAGTCCGGGGTCTCCGTTGTCGTATTTTACGCTTCATAATGCGCCACACATTTTCAATGGGAGACAGGTCTGGACTGCAGGCAGGCCAGTCTAGTACCCGCACTCTTTTACTACGAAGCCACGCTGTTGTAACACGTGCAGAATGTGGTTTGGCAATGTCTTGGTGAAATAAGCAGGCGCATCCATGAAAAAGACGTTGCTTGGATGGCAGCATATGTTTCTTCATAACCTGTACGTACCTTTCAGCATTAATGGTGCCTTCACAGATGTGTAAGTTACCCATGCAATTGGCACGAACACACCCCCATACAATCACAGATGCTGGCTTTTGAACTTTGCGTCCATAACAGACCGGATGGTTCTTTTCCTTTTTGGCCTGGAGGACACAACATCCACTATTTCCAAAAACAATTTGAAATGTGGACTCGTCGGACCACAGAACACTTTTCCACTTTTCATCAGTCCATCTTAGATGAGTTCGGGCCCAGAGAAGCCGGCGGCGTTTCTGGGTGTTGTTGATAAATGGCTTTTGCTTTGCATAATAGAGTTGCAAGTTGCACTTACTTACGGATGCAAGTGCTGTATTTACTGACATTGGTTTTGTGTTCCTGATCCCATGCGGTGATATGCTTTACACATTGATGTCAGTTTTTGATGCAGTGCCTCCTGAGGGATCGAAGGTCACCGGCATTCAATGTTAGTTTTCGGCCTTGCCGCTTACATGCAGTGATTTCTCCAAATTCTCTGAACCTTTTGATGATATTATGGACCGTAGATGATGACATGCCTAAATTCCTTGCAATTGTACGTTGAGGAACATTGTCCTTAAACCGTTCGACTATTTTCTCACGCCCCATCTTTGCTTGTGAATGACTGAGCAATTCAGGGAAGCTCCTTTTATACCCAATCATGACACCCACCTGTTCTTCATTTTGCCTGCTCACTTGTGGGATGTTCCAATATTATTGACCTTTTTATTGACAGCTCATCCAAAGCTAGAATACTTTACATCTGGATTTGATGACCAAAAAGAGCTTAATTAATTAACATCATCCATATTTAATTATTTTATGGTGAATTATTTTGGGCGGCACGGTGGACGACTGATTAGCACATCTGCCTCACATTTCTGACGACCGGGATTCAAATCCCGGCCTTGCCTGTGTGGAGTGTGCATGTTCTCCCCGTGGCAGTGTGTTTTCTCTGGGCACTCCGGTTTCCTCCCACATCCGAAAAACATGCATGGTAGGTTGATTGAAGACTCTAAATTGCCCGTAGGTGTGAATGTGTGCGCGAATGGTTGTTTGTTTATATGTGCCCTGCGATTGGCAACCAGTTCAGGGTGTACCCCGCCTCTCACCCAAAGGTAGCTGGGATAGGCCTGAGCACGCCCGCGACCCTTGTGAGGATAAAGCGATACAAACGATGGATGGATGAATTATTTTGATTCTTATTTGTTTGAGTAAGTTAATGCATATGAGTTGGCTTCACAGAATGAATCAGATTGGCTTCAGTAATCATTAACTATATTAACAGGAACATATAAATGAAATTATTATTACAAACATAAATGTTAAAGTCACCTGCCCATCTCATACACAAAACTACATTTAAGTTTCAAACAGTCATTTCGTAGCTTGCAAGTAAAGGGACATAGTTTTATTTTTTTATTTTAATTGAAATTGTTCAGATGTTATTAATATTCAGATGTTAATAATGTTCTTTGAAATGTCTGGCCACTTATCAAGTGTGAATTTACACATCGAAGTAAATATTTTGTGTGCTGACTATTTCTGAAAATTTGTAAGACCAGCCTTTCTAAATTATGGTGAATTATGATAATACAATTTTGCTGCTTGCCTCATCACGACGCTTCGCACCCAGTTGTCATTGGAACGAAAGCCGTACTCAGCATTCTCCCAGCAATACAACGGGGCGGAGTAAGCAGTGGCTTATTTGTTCGACACAGGACCACTCCCTCAAAACAGCCTAATTTCATCAAGGCAAAAATAGTGTAGTGTATATAATGTGTGTGCTGTAATTCTTGATCCTTAGGGTATTTTGAGGGAATAATGTCACAGACATGTCATTAAAGACACTTGGTAACTCTTTTAAATTATTAAAATTCAGGCATAATATGTCTCCTTTAAAAGTGTTAGCAAACTGAGGCAAGACACAAGCTCACTGCATACTTAAACACAAACACATATTTGTACTGTATGTTTATGCACACATGCACAGCATACACACCACACAATCATAAATACAGAAATATTTCACCTTATTGGCATCTTGTTTCTTTTCACTCTTTCATGCACAGGTGCACAGTATATGCATGCAGAGGCATGGATCCCTTTCATGTGGAAATGAAGAACAGTCACCAGTTTCATCTTTTTAAAAACCTGTAAATGACAGGATGTCATTTTTCCAACAGTCCTGCAGACGGGTTTTTATGTCATCATGAAGTAATCATATTTCCAACACTACACATCTTAATTAGAACAAGTTCACTGGGGAGGCCTTATTAAGTGGAGCAAATTTGGGTAAATGTAAGAGAATAGATGTAGCTGTATTTGTAATAAAAATTACAAATAGAAAAAATGACAATGACACAAGAGGACAGAAAGTGTGTGTGTGTGCTTGTGTGTGTGTGTGTGTGTGTGTGCATGCATATGTGCAAGTGTGTGTGTATATGAGTGTTTCATTGTGACGGCTAGCTTGATGATTGATGACTGTACTAGTTTCCGGAGCTGGATACTGAGATGGTGTGAGGGAAAGTATTGTTGTATGTGTGTAGGGTGGTATCTGAACAAGTAACTGGGGACCAGTGAAGGGGTGAGTTGAGAGGCAATGAGGATGGTTGTAGGGGGAAGCCAATAGCACACATACAGTTTACACTTTAACTGGATATTAAATGAAATGGATGAATTATTAAATGAATGGAGAATGAAAGTGCTAAAATATGAAAGTGCTAAAATTGAGTGTAGAATTGTTCTTTTTTTTCTTGATGGCCTAAGCAATATACTGATACCCAAAGAGGAACTCACTGTTTGACAATTGTTTACTGTCATAACCCAGGAGAGACAAATTCACCACTTTGCTCACAAAATGTCCTTTGCTACATACAAATACCATTCAAATTTTTCATTCAAATGGATTGTGTTTAATGGTTTAGAGTCTGAGATAATTTAAGTATAGTTACATGTACAGTATACACCTCCATCCCCTGTTGGGAGAAAGGAACAGGAGGAAATGAACAAGAGGAACCGCATAGTAGGTGAATGGAATGACTGACTGGGTAAGCGCGCAAAAGAAAGAACATGACAAATTTTGCGCAGAATTATTGTTTTATGGTTTAGCGTCCAGGCGGCACGGTCGGACATTTGTTTGCAAATCCGATAGATTATCTCACAGTTTTGAGGTTTGAGTTTCCAATTTGGGCTTGGGCTTTGTGGAATTTGCATTTTCTCCCCGTGCTTGCGTGGTTTTTCTCTGGGTTCTCCGGCTTCCTACCACATTTCAAAAGCATACTTGTTAATTTAACTGAAGACTTTAAATTGTCTGTAGGTGTGAATGTGAGTGTGAACGGCTTGTTGTCTATACAGTATGTGCCCTGCGATTAGCTGGCGACCTCTTGCCCAAAGTCATCTTGGATATGCTCCAGCTCACCGCAACCCTAATGAGGATAAGCAGTACATAAAATGGATGGATGGATTTAGAGTCCAAGATAATTTAAATATTAGTCACATGTATACTTCCTTCCCCTATTGGGAGAAAGGAATAGGAGGAACCGGATGAGAGTTTGAATGGACTGGCTGTTTGGGTGCGTGAGCGAGAGAAAGAGATGGCTGAACTGTTGTAAAGTGACACAACTGGGTCTTATTTTCTGTCACACCACCACTCCTTACTGCAGGCACTGAGCCAAGATAAGAGCTTTTTGTCCTTTTGTCTGTATAAACTGTATGTGCACTCTTCTACATGTATCCTCATGGGAAGTATACATTGTGTCCACATAAGTGCACAAAGACTGTTTTTGTCAACTTGTGACAGGATGTAATTAGATTTCCAATTCAAGAGGGAATTATTATTATTGTTGATATTGCATGTTACTGCGAAGATCCATGAGTTGGGTGACTTCCCCATTTAGCACCTTTTTCATGTTGGAGATTATGCATTTCTTATTACATGCACTCAGCTGCCCCACAAAAAAACAACAACAATAAGACCAGGGTCCTGATTTACTAAGATCCCAAATAGGGGGCGCTAAATTGCATGTGCACTCAATATAACTGAGCGTGTGTGCTGTTGGCAACAGGTGTAAATGTGGTCAAGACCGACACGTTTATAAGGTTTTGTGCTTTCAGTAGCGCTGATGGTTTTCACCATGGAAGATTTGGGAGGGCATGGCACCAATGCAAAACAGTGTGCTAAAATGACCCAGACACATGGAAATCCAGGGTTGAAAAGAGTTTTGTCATAGGCGATATCCACAGATCATTTTACACTTGAAATTATGCGAGTCCCAAGATGCACGTGTCTGGAAAAAAAAAAGAGTCCCAGCCCTGGAACAATGAGTCCCTGCAACGTATCATCACGGAATACAGATACATTAATCCTCTGCTATATCACGGTTCTTGCTTCGCTGTCCCGCTATATTGCAGTTTTTTTTTTTACACTTGTTTATTTTTTATACTGTTTGTACAATATTTTTGTGTTATCCATTGCTCTTTCTTGTAATATATTATGTGTTTAGTTTTTTAATAAACATTTTTAGGACGATATACAGTATTCCCAAAAACTATAATGACAAACGAGAGTATTGTTTTTATCCCACTGTAATAGTGATATTAGAGCATTATAATTCAATTACATCCTTTTTAAGAACAGTTAACTGAAAGAATATATTGAACATTGGCATTTTAATGTAGAACAATAAATATAATATCTTAGATAAATAAAACATATAAATAAGGCTCAGGCTCAGTTCACAAAAATTCTACTTGGAAAAACAAACATTTGGCACAGATTAACAGATTAGACACATTAATGCCTTAACAGGCGATATACTGCCAAAAAAATCTCAAGTTGGTTTTGGAAAAAGTGCAAAGTATAGCAGCATTAATAACAGCACTGTAAGTAGATCAAAGCAACCTTTTAAGATTCAAGATTTGTACTAGTTTTTAAAAGTCTGCAGCCTTTCTTTAAACGCTGCTTTGTCAACATGTTAAATGGCTACATCTCTTACAAGTGAGTGAGTGAGTACACTATACTGTATATAATGTGAACATATGTGCACCATATACACTGTCATGTTGGTATTTGCATTGTTTGGCAAAGGGTTCCTTTGTGTCTACATAATTGCAGATGACAGTAAATAGGAATTGTCCCACTGTTTTTTTTTGTTGCCATCTGAAGAAATTGGGTGGAATGGTTGTGTTTAAAATGGATTTTGTCACTTTGTGGTTTTCAGTTGTGTTGTCTTTGTTGCAACTTCATACAAATTTGTCATACCAGCTCATTGGTGTTAGCGGCATGGCCACGTTACTCTGGCTGGTATCCAAAATGTTCCCACATTGTTGCGGTGGCGTTAGGCTTTGAACTAATCCCGTGTATGACCCTCAACGTTCTGCAACTGTGCAGCTACTGGCTCCCTGTCAGAAACCTTAGCATAGTGTATACTAGTGCCCACATTGAAAAGCATGCACGCACACAGGTACTCACACGGCCAATCAGAGGAGGGTTGGAGGGTCACTCCGCCCTTTACTCTCTAGTTGGGTTAGAAACCAAATGGGTTTCATGTGTCTGCTTTCAAGTCGCATAATTTGTTTTTGGCTGGGAATGCACGTGAACACACTCTCTTTTTTTTAGCCACCCCATTCAGAAATTAGGGCACATATGCGACCAAATTAGTTCCACTCTAAGCAAAGCAAAGCAAATTTATTTAGATAGCTCATTTCATATACAAGGTAACTCAATCTGCTTTACATAATTAAAAGCATTTAAAAACAAACAAAGCAAAAAAAAAAACAGCTTATAAACATTTGAAACAGCGAGAAAAAAAAAGAGTCCAATTAAAACAGTGTACACTGCAAGAAATATCCTTTAAAAGTGGAAATGCTCTAAAAAGCATGAGAAAAAAAGTTTTTTTAACCTGGACTTAAAAACACTCACACTTGGGGCTGACGTCACTACTGTTGGCAACTTATTCCATTTGTGTGCAGCATAATAGCTAAATGCTGCTTCACCATGTTTGCTTTGGAGTCTGTGCTCCATTATTTGACCTGAGTCTGTCGATCTCAGAGCCCTTCTGGGTTTATATTTCATTAGCATTTCTTTCATGTATTCAGGACCTAAACCATTTAGTGATTTATAGACCAGTAGCAGAACTTTAAAATCTATTCTAAAGCTGACTGGGAGCCAGTTTAAATACTTTAGAACTGGAGTAATATGCTCTGACTTCTTTGTCCTGGTCAGAACCCGAGCTGCAGCATTCTGAATGAGCTGCAGCTGTTTAATGCTCTTTTGGGGGAGTCCAGTCAGAAGACCATTACAGTAGTCCAGTGTACTTGAGATAAAAGCATGAGTGTGGGTTGGACTCTTAATATGTTGAGAGAGGTCAAATGTTTCCAGTATAGCAGAGAGTTCTTTAGATTTTTTTTCTAGAGCTCTGTCTTTCATCCATCCATTTTCTGTACCGCTTATCCCCACTAGGGATGCAGGCGTGCTGGAGCCTATCCCAGTTATCTTCGAGCGAGAGGCGGTGTACACCCTGAACTGGTTGTCAGCCAATCGCAGGGCACATATAATCAAACAACCATTCGCATTCACATTCACACCTACGGGCAATTTAGAGTCTTCAATCAACCTACCATGCATGTTTTTGGGATGTGGGAGGACACCGGAGTACCCAGAGAAAACCCACACAGGCACGGGGAGAACATGCAAACTCCACACAGGCGGGGCCGGGATTTGAACCCGGGTCCTCAGAACTGTGAGGCAGATGTGCTAACCAGTGAGGCAGATGTGCTAACCAGTCATCCACTAATTTTTGTGCATCTCAGATGCAAGACTCTCATCAAACGAGATCCTTGTATATGGCATGACTCCTTCTTGTGACTGGCTCCAAGTCAAGCCCTTACATCATTTTGAAGCTCCAAAATTGCTTTGCTGAATAGGTGATATGTTGTGATAATTTTTGCTTGTGGCATTTGATAAATGTTTACAGGAGCGCAAATGCTCACCCCACTCCCTTTCATTTTGACTGTGCTATGCTGGCACCAATTTGTGTGTTGGTTTGAACTTGCCTTTCAGATCCGCTAATTAAAGACGCAAAGTCAACCACCGCAATTTGTTGAAGGTTTGATGAATCTTATTTCCCTTGCAAAAATCATCTATTTGCATTGACTCCTCCCAGAATTCGCAAAATGAACTGCTCAGCAATTTTGCGCATTTGCTTTATGCAGTTCTGGCTGCGCTCGGCTAGTAGATGATATTCCACATCTGTTTGCGTGAGCAATTAAGTTTGTGGTGGTTTTTGCACACTCAAACCTAAAATAAATCAAGCGCCTTATATTTATTTTGATCAAATATTTGTGTCTTGTTTCATTAGGTCTGAAAAACAACGCTTAATTTATGTGTGTGAGTGTGAGTGTGAGTGTGTGTGTCTGCGTGTGTGTGTGAGTGTGTCCGCACGCGAGTGCTTGGGTGTGTGCATGCGTTTATGTGTGTGAAAAGTCCTCACTTCAAAAACAAGGGGAGTGGCTCAAGGGAGAGTGACTGACAACAGCAACCTTGACTCAATTGCTTGTAATTAGTTCTTTCAAAACAGTGCCTAAAGACAACTGACCTGTATCGCACACTTGTTTTCATAGGTAATTGTTAAAATGCCGGTCATTTTCATTCTTGTTATAATAAACTCCTTAAACTAATAGACTCATCATTCAAAAAACAGGACTGCTGACAGCCCTAAAGAAGGAAATATTTATTTAACTTTTCTTTCTTTTTTTTTTTTTTTTTTTTTAATTCTTGACTGAGAATGATTTCACTGTTTTAGAGATGTCTAATTGCTACAGCCTGCACAGTTTGGGTAGCATTTGATGCTGTTGTAGTTTACAATTATCTTCACGGGCATTAACAGGATGAAAAATTATGTTAATGGTACAGCTTGGTTATAATAAAAAGAAAATGGCTTAATACAACTATAATCCTAATTTGAGTTTGAGTATTCAATGAAAACGACACATTGTCCAACATGTCTAATGCATGTAAGAATTCAGTCTCAGAGTGACGAAGAGGCAAATCCGACCTCTGATTTTTTTAATGAAGTTGCATTCAACGCTTTTTCCCATCTAGTTTGTAATTTGCACATGGCTGTATCAACGTATGCAAACATTCCTGCTTGTGGTCAATTGACTGTGCCAGGGTCACAGTCTGGTTTTGGGCTTGCAGCCGCATCCCAGCGTGCTTCACAGTGCAGCCATATCGACTATGCAGGACGGATGAGCACACTGAGCAGGAGTCAGTATGGTGACAGTATAGGCCACATAGAGCTGGCCAGAGTCGGTCACACACCACAAAATACACAACACCATAAGTGTTTGCAGCACTTCTATTTGTGCTGGCTAAGTAAGTGTGTTAGTTGTGTGGTAGGGAGATAAGAGTTGATAAAACAGACTCTAATTCATTATAATAAAGCCTTTGCCTTAATTATTGATAATGAATCTGCTCTTTCATCTTGCTCTTTCTTCCTTCCCTTATCTGCCTGTGTCAGCACTTTGTCTCTCTGTCTTGATGTTGGGTGGTAAGGCGTAGTTTGTAGCCACCCAAGGGCAGCAGTCAGTAACATCCCATGCTGCTGGTACTGTAAGCAAGTGATTAGTATAACGAAACACTGGCAAGGCAGCAAGAAAATGTTAACTTCAAAGTAACTCACTATGGGATATTTAGCATCTTTAAGTCTGTCCTTGTTTGTCTCAGCCACAGAATGTGAAACTTATGAAAAAAAAAATTTGTAAAACATAAACTGGAGAGCAATAACAAGAAAACACCATAGCTAACAGCACTAATTACTATTTTCCGGCAGTATGACATAGTTTGTGTGTTGAAATTCATGAAGATCAGTTTCCCGGGTTTCTTGCAGTTGCCCCACTGTGGCACTGGCCAGGTCTCAGCGACCCTACCACACCTTTAGTATTGTGGGCTACACGGACAGCGACACAATGTTTACCCTACTCAATATTTCATGGACAATGAGCACTCACAGAATGAAGGATCACGCTAATATTGCTGTTAAAATTAAGCGATAATTACAATTTGTTAGTTTAAAAGCCATCGCAGTCTATAAAAGTTTGATTACTAGAAAATTAGATGCATTAAGTTTTTATGGGTTGGCCTGTGCCATCACTTGGGAACGATTTTTATGCACTTGTCATGGGAATATGGTGCAGAATTGTGCAAGATATGTGTGTTTTTGTGAGTACAGTGTGTGAGGGGAAGCATACTGCTGACACTCTGTAATACATAAATTCCCACCCCTGTGGTTAAACCCATCATTAGTTAAATAAAGCACAGTGCTATCAGTTTTTTAGAACAACGACAGTGAGAAAATTATAAAAATTAGCCTGTGTAGCTTGAAATAAAGCGGTCAGAGATCACTGTATGTATCACATCATTTGCCCAATGTTGTCACATACATTGTCTGTGTCAGCCTGTGTGTTGATATAAGTCTGTATAATCCAGCACCTTGTTACAGGGTGCAGCACAGCCCTAGTGGATCTTATTACCAACAATAATATTAGTTAGGAGTGGACAGCTTGTGCCAGAATTGGAAGCCACTTCTCATGTCAAAGTGACATGACCTTGACTTGTAGAATAACCCCACTGCAGTAGTTTATCTTCTCCCAACAGTGTCTACCTCATCTTCATGGCTAAGGTAAGAAGTATCAGTCACTTTAGCTTTTGAAGTTATTCTTTCCTAAATAATTATGTCATACCTTGCTACAGTATAATGCAAGTTACATGACTCAACCAGACAGGAAAAGTAAATGTACACAGTTCACCTTCATATTAATGTCACATCCTGTGGCGCAAACCCAAGGAGTTATACTTGTGAGGCTAACTGGTGGTAGTGGTCAAACATTATGCACAGTGGGACTGAGCAAAAACTGGCCTGTTGCCAGCCTGTTTTTCTTCTCGATTGAAACATTAGACTGTCATGGTAGAAATGGATGTTGCCAGGCATCACTAATGAACCAATTAATCAATTAATTAGCTGAGCAGTGATTAAATTAATGTGAACTGGACAGGCAAGTGGCATTCGTGTATATATCCTGGGGAAGGTGATTAACACGCGCATAAGTATCACGATTAACAAGTCACTATTAAGTTTGAAGGCTCCTGTCTTGCTAGCTATGTACAGTATCTAGACATTGATCTCAATGCATAGTAGATAATTAAACACACTATAGTATACAAGATAAAATAACATACTGTAGAATAACTAGTATAATTTATTAATGAACGGTGGACGACTGGTTAGCACATCTGCCTCACAGTTCTGAGGACCCGGGTTAAAATCTGACCTCGCCCATTTATCAAATGCCACAAGCAAAAATTATCACAACATATCACCTATTCAGCGAAGCAATTTTGGAGCTTCAAAATGATGTAAGGGCTTGACTTGGAGCCAGTCACAAGAAGGAGTCATGCCATATACAAGGATCTCGTTTGATGAGAGTCTTGCATCTGAGATGCACAAAAATTAGTGGATGACTGGTTAGCACATCTGCCTCACTGGTTAGCACATCTGCCTCACAGTTCTGAGGACCCGGGTTCAAATCCCGGCCCCGCCTGTGTGGAGTTTGCATGTTCTCCCCGTGCCTGCGTGGGTTTTCTCCAGGTACTCCGGTTTCCTCCCAGATCCCAAAAACATGCATGGTAGGTTGATTGAAGACTCTAAATTGCCCGTTGGTATGAATTTGAGTGTGAATGGTTGTTTGTGTATATGTGCCCTGCGATTGGCTGGCGACCAGTTCCGGGTGTACAGCGCCTCTCGCTCGAAGATAACTGGGATAGGCTCCACCATGCCCGCGTCCCTATTGAGGATAAGCGGTACAGGAAATGGATGGATGGAAGACAGACTTTTCGAGTATGATTTGTCTTTAATTACTGCAATAACTTACTTATGTCTCCTCTTGATTTTTTTTTGTAATGTATTGTATTGTGAATCATTACTTGCTTTTTGTTCTACGTTTCACAAGTGTCACCATGTGAACTACCCTTTCTTCTACTCTTTTCCTCCTTTATAACAGCAGCGCCACCCAGTGTCAAAAGGCATACACAAATTTGACACATATTAGTATATTATGTGGGCCATTACATAACAAGCTACAGCCCTGACATGGCCCGCGGGCCTGGTTTTGAAGGGGGCAGGTCAAGATGTTATACATTATTTGGTCGTCCTCCACCATTCTTGAATCAAGGCATAATGGTCAGAGGTTGGTGAGGGTGTTTTGGGGCTCCCTTGATTATGAGACATCCTCCGGAAGAAAGTTATAGTAGTTTCCTTCATTACTTTTCGGGGGGAAAGAGGCCTTTTTACTTTTGAGATTGTCACTCTCAATTTGGACTAACAGTAAGCATGCACTAGGGCTCCTGGATATTCCCCCCACCTGCTTTCACCCCACTCCTACTCACCTTCCACTGCACCCCCACCCACCCCCAACGCCCCTCCCCTGAAGCAGATTGCTCTGGTGACAGTTTGATTAGATCATCAATCGTTGTTGTTAACAGCGGTTTTCCTGAGCACCTGGACGCCAGGTCACAGCTGGCTCTGAGCTACCGCTGTCCCCCTGACCCAGAGACACTTTGTGTGTATTTCTATATTTGTGTATGTATGTATCTAAATGGTTACATTGATATGACAGTGTTTATTTGGGGTTGTGAAGAGTTAATGTATGGCCTGTGTTTTACATTATTTAATGTGTTATGTTATGCATTAATTATGACATATGTAGATAGTAGAGCTAACAGAAGATAATAATATAATTAAACAAATTCAAATAAAACAAATCACCTTATGGATATACTGTACATGTGGAGCTAACCAATTAAATGTGAATATATGAAGTATAAAAATCCTGTTAAAAAAGCCTCAACTGATCAAATGTGGACATAAAAGTACACGCAGTGGGTAGAATGACATATTTTGTGCAAACCAGACAAACCTTTAGACACTAGATTAGTTTGTGTGGAGCTGTATGAGTGCAATAATGGGACACTGACTACAAAGCAGATCCCCCCTAAAAATAAATTTACTTCAGCCAGTTGTAAACGTGGTAGCCACTGTATTGACTACATTCACATTGAAGAGGTAAGCCAGACACCAATCTAAATGTATTTAATATTGGTTGATTTTTATAATTATGAATGTTAAATCTTACATTAACTCAATTCCAGTAATAAACTTAAAAAAAATGGCCCGAATCACCAAAAGCTTGGAGGATGATGGAGGCGACACTGTGTCCTCTGTCCAGCCAGCTCTGCAGCTCCTATCCTACAATCCCCCAACCCAATGACCAAGATTAATGAAACCTCTGCCATTTTTAATTAGCATGGCCACAGTCATCAATTATGTCTGCCCCACCCCAAATACAAATATTATTATATTTGTGGGAAAATATCTTGATTTATTTCATTATGGTCGCCGATGGAGTGTGATGAATAGGCTCCCATCGTTGTTGTTTGCAGGGAAGAGAAAATGAGTGGCAAATGGTTAGTGTCGTACTCAACTACTTGATTGCAGCTGTCACAGCTTGACCTCGACCAAACATAAAGCCAAAATAAAGTTGGATGGGGCAGGAAAAAAAAGAACCAGCTCAATATTTAGAAGTATTTATGAGACAGCAGGCATTAAAATATAAATGTTACATTAAAAGTAGTTCAGGAGGCACTTCTGCTGCCCCAGAAACGTCTTGTAAAAAAAACTCCCATTCTGTAAACTTTGCACAAAATGATACACAAAAAACAAGTGTGGTGTGCTTGGGATTTGACTTAATTTGCTTGATCAAATAATCAGGAAAATTAACAGGAAGATCATTCAACACACAAACTGGCTCATCTTTTGCTGGAAGACAACTCCTTTGCACTTCACTCGTGACACTACATTTGTCACACATTTGTCTGTCAGAGGTAAAATCTATTTTTTATTTATTTTTATTTTTTTTATGGCTGACATTGCCGTCTAGCAGTTTACAGTCCAAGTTGGCAGGCAGGTTTGGGTTTCTGGCTCAATGTTCGACGTCACGTCTTTCAATACAGCTAATGCACTAAGCAAAGGCACTTAATCCATATAGATGGGTGTTGAAACAAGCATAAACAACCATTAGTGCAACAATGTTTTTGTGAATGTGTAATATAATGACAACCACTGCTGGATCCTTTTCTGTCACACACTAAGATAGATAGATTAAGGAAAGGGAAACAATAAATCCAACAACAACAAGAACAAAATGTATATAATTGAGCTTTGAAAAGTGTAGTTTGCTCAGCTTTTATTTGTACTTTTTTAACAAGACATGCTTATCTGACTGAGATGTATTATTACTTCATAACTTGAAAAGATGTGCATGTTTCAGTCATTCATCAATTAACTCCTGCCATGCTCAAACACACACGCACACACACATACACACGCACACACACACACACACACACACGTACACACAAACATGTATATCCTTACTGCCACAGCTCGTATATGCCCATTGACTCGAAAGAAGTGGGAGAAACATCTTGAATATTTTATAAAGCTTGGGGACCCCACCTCTGTCTTTCCCACCCAACAATCTGACACTGCTGCAATGTCCAGTACACACACAAACGCAGACACAAGACACACGCACGCACACACACATTTACACACACACGCGCACACTCCCACACACACGCAAACAGAAATAATGTTTTAAATGTAATCATTGTCAAACCCAAACAATGTCATTTATCAAGGGAGCATTTGGGACCGTATAATAAGTTTCACATTATTAATACAATTTTTCATCCTCTGTCATGCCTATCTGATTTATGGCACACATGTGATCTAAGGTGATCATTGAATTACAATTCCAGTAATAAGAGAGCGAATGGACCAGCTCTTTCACTTGTGCCCACTGAAGCACATACAGACCCACACATAACACAAACGAACACACACGTACAGTAATTCTGTATAAACGGCCTATTGTTGCAACATATCACAGTTACATACAAGATAGAACTACAGCCAAACCTCGGTGGTATATCTTTTACTGGTCAGGCCGAAGAGCGAATGTACTGTTACTGCTATCTGTAAACTGAAGAATTTACCTAATTTCTGAAAAGGAAGGAGAGGGAGGAGAAAAGAAAAACAAAATATAAATGTAACTTGCCCGATGTGAATTAGATCAGGGGCGATTTAAAATAATTTTTGGGAGTAAATATGAGTGGCTCGTTTGAGGCTTGGCTATGAGCATGATTCCATGCCTCATGATTTATTGCTCCATGTTGTTTGACATATTTACTGCACTTTCTATGAAATGACAGTCATTCCGGTCATTGACTCAGTGTCTAATCAAACTCCCCTTTGTGATGATGATCCAGACCCATGAAGCATTATCCCACAGGAAGATACCAATTGTCCAGCTAATATGATCCAATAAACAAATGTGAAAGTGAATTTTTTGGTGATGATTAGATAATAATGACAGACTCCTCTCATAACGTTTAGATCCTGTTTGAGTAAGTATTTTCCCTATTAGCAGTCTTGTTTTTGCCTTATCAAATTAGCCTGTCGTTGAGGGCCCGGTCAGTCAACATCATGCATCATCCTGTTCTATTCTGAGCAAATTTAGGGACAATGCTAATTGGATGAGAAGAGACATGAGGCCCAGTTAAAGATGGTAAATAGTGAAGCAACTCTCATCCGTGCAGGCTTCAAAAACACCAGCTCACTTCACGAGTTAAACAATTTATAACATGTTTTCTCTGTATTTTTAATTAGGTTTATACCCAATTTTCCCGCTTAGCCCCAGCCCTGCCCTATCCTTTGTATACCTGAAAGCTCAGATTTGCAGCATAGAAACATAAATATTTCTATTGCACCGCAGCACTGGCAGGTGACCCTAATGAAATTCTAGGAGTGTAATTTGATTTACGACGTGCTAATGCAGCCTGATATTAGAGAGAAAAAGCTCTGTTATGGCTGCCTTGTGCTGTATTTAAGGCCTATCAGGAGCCTGATAAAGAGCATCCTGTCCTCAGCTGCAGAGCTGAGTTATTATTGGAGATACTCATATTGATAGTAATTCTTCCTGACACAATTTAGTGCTTGCAATACATAAATATGGAGATAATGGTTAATTTAGGTGGCTGCACAGATTGCAAAGTCTTAAATTAAAGAATTATAAAGAAGCAATGAACGATCCATTTCAACCCATTTTAAAGCGGTCCGTAAAAGATGGGTGGAGGAATATGTGAGTGTGGGCCAAAGCGTATCCCACAAATCAATATGTTTTGGTAGCGTCGCATGTGAAGAGAATGCTCTGTGGTATATTTTTGCTCTGCGTTTTGTACGGTCGTGGTAAAACTTCACATCTAACTTGCTTGTGCATGAATTAATACATGAAAAAAAAAAAAAAAAAAAAAACACACAGGATGTGTTTTATAATTGTTCTATTATAATTGGAGAGTTTGTATGTGTGTGTGTTTGTGTAGCTGGACATAGTGTGTGGTTAAGATTTAGGTCTATATGTTTCAAAGTCTGTTTGGGACTCCTGAGCTATGGCTAATAATAAAAACAGGCAATAACTGGGCTACCACAGAGGGACATGGCCTTTGTACCCCGCTGCCCATCCCCTCATTCCCCTCTGCCTTCATGCCACCTCATTTTCCTCTCTCTATCCCCTAAGTTATGGGCTGAATAACAGCACAACAATATTAAGATAACATTTCCTGATTGTTTGTCAGACAGGAGGCTCCTTCACCCCGCTTTCATCACATATACGTGTTCATTAAATTGACAATTTGTATTTGGCCTACAGCAGGATAAACAGGAGCTTATCTGATGGGCTCGGTCTTTTATTATTTATTTCATTATCTTTTTTCTTTCCACTCCACCGCCTCCTCCTCTTGGGATAGAAGGTAAACATAAATCAGCCATACCATCTCTGTTGTGTGCCGTTGTTTATATTGCAGTCATATGCAGCAGTCCTCTATAGGAGCGTCATCTACAATACTGTGGCCCCTTTATGGTGGTTTTATTCATTTATTTGTTTTTCTTGTGATGAGTATGCTGGCTGTATACTTTAAAATGACCCTCTGTTAGGATAATTCTTGGCCTTCCCGGGAGAATACATTTGTCTCAAGTTGCTGCTAGAGCAAGCAATGGAGAGGTTTCTTTGTTTATTTGAATGTTTTGACTCACACCAAGCAGAAAACTTATTTTAATAACTACAAATCTCCTTGGATTATCCTAATCACCCTGAGCAATGTTTGATATCTTAGTACAGATTGGCTCTGCCCATGACAAATAACAAAGCCAGCATCCACATTTCGGAAAGATAATTGTAATTTGGTCGACATTTTCTTTACCCTATACCACAGTCAAATTGGGTTTCCATTGATTCCAATTAAAAGAAGATCATCTGTTTAGACACATATTTAGGTCCAAATACAGTCAGCTACCATTTAAGGCTTACTCAGTCTTTCTCCCAATATATTGGAGAGCTCAGGGCCAATGATTTAATCTTCATTCAACTAATTTAGTCTGGATCTCAGCTGCCGGCTTGTCGAAGTACAGTGTGATGAAGTCTGAAAACAGGACGAGAGCGAAAATACTGGGGAGGGGAAAACGGAAGAACTAAGGCAGGCAGAGAAATAAAGATAGAGCGATGGAGGGAGAAAGAGAGAGATGAGGCAGTAGGGGGCAGAAGATGATGATCCATCCTGACCCTAGTGAATGCTGTCATGTTCCTCCCTCTAGGTAATCTCTCTCACTCACTCTCTATTTTGCATGTGAAAATGCTCTCCTGACAGTTGCATATCAGATAAATTTTCTCCCCCCTTTCCCTTTGCCAAATAAACAACAATCTTCACTTTGAAGTTGTCTGTTTGTGTCAGTTTGGCTTCAGGCGAGAGTCGGCCCCTTTCTTTTTCTGTCTTTGTGTTGCCATGAGAGAGTGTTGGTGGATTAGTTCCGCTTACCAACTGGCCAACACCCGAGACAAATAAAAAAAACGTTGAAAGATCCATTAAAACTTTCTCTCATTGGAAAAAGAAAACTGTTCTACCGTCACTGACTGATGTGATGATAGTCATGTCATGTCCAGGGGAACAGCATTAATCAGTCATTTCCACCCTTAACAGACATTTCTGGTGTACAGCTTTAGTTTTTAGTTTTTTGTGGTGGGAGGCGCGTCCATTTTAATGAATCTGAAGAATAGATATATTAACTCTGCACTCAATATAAATTTGGATAAACACTTACTTTGATTGCTAGCAATTGTCCCTTGAACATGCATTTTTACACCTCACCACTCAGAGGCAGCACTTAGTCTGTGGTGAAGAACTGGGTCTTTTTTTAATCTATATTTTTACAACCACTGATAAAGGGACACTGTTACACCTCCTAGGAGATGTATGTCACAGTCCGGACCAGTGTGGCTTCTGATGTTCAGCCAGTAGCTCATTCATGAACTGATGACAAGATCACACTACAGTATATGGTAATGAGTGACGGTATACACATGGAAACATGCAGCTTTCAGAATGCACAGGCAACAAGCCCACCTGGGTCTTTGAATAAATCTTCACCGTCTGTCAATCATGTCACGTCACTGAACTGACCTGGGGGGAACAGAGGCAAGAGATGGAAGAAGAAAAACTGAGTTATAAAGACTGGAAAGGGACTAGTGTCAAGTTACCAAAATATTTTTATTGTGTGGCCTTCATAGTCTTAAATTAGCCCAAATACCTGAAATGTGGTGCTAATTTGTTGGGCCTATGCTTGGTCAACAATATATTACTAATAAAGCATACAGGAGCTGTGGGCACTGATTTGTTTTGCCAGTGTATTCTGCTTAGGCTGCATTTTTGTGGGCGGGACGACCTCTCCCCCATTATATCTGACCAAATCCATGCAGGTAACTTAAAGAACTTATTTCTGTTTACATGTTGTAGTTCTGTACCATCCCACCCTTTCATCATTTTTATTAAGTACTTTCACACAGCATATACCAAACTTTGTTTCTTAGTTTAAATGAAAACAAAACATGACAATTGGTACCGTATTTTCACGACCATAGGGCGCACCATATTAAAAGGTGCAGTCTCAGTTGCGGGGTCTATTTCTGTATTTAAAACATACATAAGGCGCACCGTATTATTGGGCGCAGGCATGGTAAAACATACAGTAGCATGCATGTATGCTAAAGCAATTTTTTTTTAAAGGCAGCGGGAGCAAAACTGAGTTCGGTTGTACTTTATTTAAGTATTTAACAATGTACTCACGTTATTTTTTTATCAATCCTCATCCACAAATCCATCAAAGTCCTCATGTTCTGTATCCGAAATGAACAGCTGGGCAAGTTCTCCAACAAACACGCCGGGTTCCCTCTCGTCATTGTCAGAGTCAGTCTCGTTGCCGGGGGGCTGTTCAGCAATGATGCCGGCTTTCGCAAAAGCTCGGACAACAGTCAAAGCAGATACCTTAGCCCAAGCATCCACAATCCATTCACATATGGTGGCGTAACTCGCCCGGCGTTGCCTCCCAGTCTTAGTTGCACTGGGTTTTTCACAGCGGCTGTGAGATGGGCGCACATGGAGTCACAGATCAACAGGGACGGTAACGCGTGGAAAAAAACATCCGGTCTCTACGTAAACCTCACTCAATCACGCTCTCATTTTCTCCTCGCCCATCCAGCCCTTTTGATTGGCCTTAACGATGACTTCGGCTGGAAACTTTTCTTTTGGCAGCGTCTTCCTCTTAAAAATCACCATAGGTGGCAGTTTCTGTCCATTATCATGGCAACCAAGCACAACAGTAAAAGCCGACTTCTCGTGCCCCGTTGTGTATCGCTACCGTGGTGTTCCCCTTCTTCTCTACAGTGTGGTACACTGGGATGTCGAAAGTGAGCGAAAGTGAGTGGCACCTCGTCCATGTTGATGTGGTTGAGCTGGATGTGTTTGTCGGCAATCTTTTTACTGCAGTAGGAGCGGAAGATGGCCAGCTTTTCCTTGTAATCCGCCGGAGGTTGCTGTGCCACGGTAGTCCTTGCCCGGATGGATAGATGGCGCAGTTTCATAAAACGAAAGCACAAAGACGGAACTCCTTGAAAATGTTCGATTTTAATTTCTTCTGCAAGCGCTATTGCCCTCAGTCGAATGGTGACTGTAGAGACGCTTCTCCCGGCTGTTCTGTGCTCATTAATCCATTGCTCGAGTTGGTCTTCCAAATCGGGCCACCTCGCCTTGTTAATGCGGAAACTCAGCTTCGTCTTCTTGACTTGGTGAAGCTTGTTTTTCTGCTTCCTCCACTTGCGAACCATGGATTCGTTCATCTTGAATTCTCTCGCGGCTGCTCGATTCCCATGTTCCTCCGCGTAACTGACAGCTTGCAGGTTAAAATGTGTTTCGTAAGCGTGTCTCTTCGTAGGTGCCAGGGGTCCTTAGCCAAACCAATGTTGTTTTGCACAATGCACATACCGGCGCTATATACCTACTGGGGGCGTGCCTTTAGCGTCCTCCTTCACGCGCACCCATCACATCCGCATGCTGTCCTCAGTCACGCCCGCTTTTCCTCTATACAAGCAGCGTGTCGGCAGGAAATGCTCCCAGTCAGTCAAGCGGAGCGCTCATCAAAGTCACACATAAGGCGCGCCGCATTATAAGGCGCCCCCTCCATTTCGGAGAAAATGACTTTTAAGTGCGCCTTAAGGTCGTGAAAATATGGTCAGTGTTGTCATTAGTCTTGAGTGATGCTACATTTTTTTGTACCTTTTTGTGCTACATTTGGTTTAATTTTATGCACATAGAGTTGAATGCAAAACAGGATATTTCTTTGACCGTATTATGTCCCTCAACGATATTAAATGTCTTGAAACAATTCAATTATATTATAAATTGAATTGTTACATGCATACATTATATACAATTCTTTATTCTTTTATGCATATTTGTATATTCTGATCACATTGGTGTAATTGAAACATGTGAAGACACATTTAAAGCATGTTTGATGTTCAGAAACCAGCAGGGGAAAAAAATGGAGAGATTGGGTCAGGGCGGCACGGTGGATGACGAGTTAGCACATCTGCCTCACAGTTCTGAGGACCTGGGTTCAGATCTGGCCTCCCCTATGTGGAGTTTAAATGTTCTCCCCGTGCCTGCTTGGGTTTTCTCCGAGGACATTGGCTACCTCCCTCATGCCAAAAACATATGTGTTAGGTTAATTGAAGACTCTAAATTGCCCGTAGGTGTGAATGTGAGTGTGAATGGTTGTTTGTTTATATGTGCCCTGCGATTGTCTGGCGACCAGTTCAGGGTGTACCCTGCCACTCTCCCAAAGATAGCTGGGACCTTAGTGAGGATAAACAGTATGGAAGATGAATGGAGATTGGGTAATAATACAAACTATACAAAATTACAAAGCAAGATTCTAAAAGTACTTGTTATACAAAAATTTACTTGTTATACAAAACATATACATTTTCAAATTGTCAGACCCTTACTTCTTTGTTTTTGCTCTGCACGTTAACATAAGGCCATTTGCCAAACCCCTCTCTCTCTCTCTCTCTCTCTCTCTCTCTCTCTCTCTCTCTCTCTCTCTCTCTGTCACACACACACTCTCACACTCTCTCTTGCGCTCTCTCTTCTAACTTCGATAGGTTTTATATGGTGCCTGGCTGTTTAGAGGCAGCGTGCATAAGTATGGGGGAGACAGTTAATTGTGATGGCACGCGGGGACAACAGATGGGGACAAGGTCAAAGACATAAAAAACAGACCCAAGCCCTCCTCTCATTCTTACAAACCTGCTACTGATAGTCAACACTGGTGCCTCCATTCTCTCCTCAGCTCTGCATTGGCTCTGGTTCTTCCTCCATCCCAGCATTGTCAGGGCCTGCCTGCCTGACTTTGCGATTAGGCCGCATGATAAACAATGGCCAGTTTAGCTCATAAAGAAGGAATGTTGTACATGATGCTTAAAATAAAAGACAGCATCTCTTCACTCATCTTATTTACCTCTCCCAGGGTGGCACGAGCAATGAGCCGTTCTATAAATATCACAGGGAGGGAGGAAATCCAGATTAAAATGTACATCTACTGGTCAAATTATGTTTATCCCAAGTCATGTGTTGAAAGAAATAAGGCCGTGGCCTTTACTAAGCGTTTTGAGGTTACTAGCTGTATTTTCCAGCTTCTCCCTCCTTTCTCGTAAGTCTACTTAAAATGTCCATACCACAACATCTATATCCAATCCAAAGTCATCTGTATGGAACATATAGATTGTTATTGTAGCCTGGACAAATTTCGCTCTTTACCCCACCCCGACCCCCACCGCATTTAATTCCCGGCCCTTTCTTTTATGTCCCTCCCCTATTACTCCGTAGGCCCCCTGCTTCCAGTAAGGAAGATGTATGAGTTTGAATTATTGATTCAGACACATGCTACATGCTGCGCGGAGTCATTATTTGTTCAGGTGAGTGTCATGCGGCTCGCTATGAAACAGATACCACGGGGATTAAACGACACAATCAGGACTTTAAGACGGCCACCCTCCCTAAAATAACATGGGCTTCGCTGCAAGACAAATGCTCCCCAAAACCTGACATCATTTGTTTATGACTCGCACATTAGTCATTCTACATCTAAATTATAGAGTCGGGTAAAGATTAATTTGAGCCCAAGACTTTCTATTGTGTTTACCTGTGTGTGTTTCTTGAAGCCTAATAACACAGCAGATGAATATAGGTGCAAACATCCCACAGACAAAAAGATCAGTGTGTGTCAAATAAGGTAGGCGTCAGCATGAGGAACAGACACATGTCGAGTTATCATAAAAACAAGATCCATTTTCACATTTCTGAAACCTACTACACACAAACTCAAACTGATGCATTACAAGACAGAATAAAAAACAGCCTTTACAATGAAAAAAGGACTCGTTTTTGTTTGACTGTCAACTAGCTGTAACTAGCTTTAGCTGTCAACTAAAACAGCATGTTTCAATTTAACAGATATTTTATATTTTTAAATAATGATGCTTATTTGCAAAGTGTTTTTTTTTTACACAGCTGTATAACTGCACTGCATTGTACTGGAGGTGTTCCTCATATTTTGTCCTCCTTATGTAATATACTGTATGCTGGCATCCATTATAAACATAGTGGTATTCATGTATTTGAAGTCTGAACACTTGAATTTATGGTCTCGCTCATTCTTTTCAGTTATTATTATTGTATTGAATTGTGCATGCATGTCAATTGTTGAGTTTGTGCATGTCCTGATTCCCCAAAAAAAACATTTGGCACAGAAAACAACAGTGGATCGTAAGTACACTTCCGTACTAATAGGATTGATACTGTCTATTGAATGCAGATGGGCTCTTAATGGTAATGGTGAGAACATAGATATGAGTAAGTGTTTGAATGGGGTTTGTGATAGAGAGAGAAGCTTTGATACAGAAGCCTCAAGAGAGGCGGTGGGTAAAATGTTGATAACTGTTCATTTAACCCTGGCTAAGTGGTTAGGGACGGTAGACAGGTGAACTTTATTCTCCCCGCAGCCCCCCGTGTGTACGTGCATGTCTGTATTTGTGTGTGGACTGTAACAGAATTTCTGTAGTCCTCTGGGCCCTGGTGCAAAGCAGAGAATAAATGGTGGAGGTGGCAAGCCAGGACAGAAAAATCAATGCCTGCTTATACAGACATGACATACCAGTAGCCAACTGCACTCCTGTGTGTGTCTGTGTGTGTGTGTATTTGTGCGTGTGAGTGAGTGTGTGTCAGTACAGACATACAGCGTACAATCTGCTCTGTAAATACGAGTGTGACTACCCAGAAACCTCCATTTCCTTTCTTACTGTATACCATAGACTTTACAGTATTTTATGTCAGTGCTGGGATCAGTAAATAACTGTGTTTCCCCCTGCCGACTTCCTGTCCTTGCTTCCCTTCCTTCTTCTCTACCTCCTATATTCTACAGGAAGTTCGAGTGCAAATTGTGCGAGCGCTCCTTTAGTGAAAAATGGGCCCTGAACAACCACCTGAAACTGCACAGTGGGGAGAAACCATATAAGTGTTCCTGGCCATCCTGTCACTATGCCTTCCTCAACCTGTCAGCCATGAAGGACCATTATCGCACACACACTGGTAAGAAAACTAGTAACTTTTACTTGAAATCCAGCACTGATTTGCTTTGATATGCACAGATGAATAAACCCCCCAAAGTTAGTTTCTTTATGAAACACCATTCTTGGATTTAAAAAAAAAAAAAAAGAAAGTTTCTGATTCCTCTATAGATGGGCAAACAAGAAATACAGTTTATGTGTTAGCTGTGAAAATCTCATCTCACATTCATAAAAATTTTCACAGCTTTGTTTGGAAAAAACTAATTTTTGGCTGATTATATGCCTGATTATTGACCATCTGTATTAATTCTCAACACCCAGAGACAGTTGAGCAGTACTTAATCATCCCAGAGAGGCTTAAACCTGATTCTGTCACTGCCATCAAACACGTATAATGTAATCAACAATTTAGATCGAAAGGGCTGAGAAGTTCTCTGCATTATTTTGTTGTTGTTGTTGGGCCAAGTCCAACCGGTTAGTGTGTGTGTTTCTTATTTCTATCCAGTTCACATTTAGCATATTCAAAGCTTTTTTTCACCACCTATAAATAATTAGAATTTAATCAAAACACTAACACTAACCATAATTTGATCAAGGTCAATTTCATAATATATATACATAAACCCACCTTGGAAAAGACTGAACCAAATCAGTACAGTGGTGCCTTGAGATACGAGTGATCCGACTTTTTCTCAATACTAGCTGTCGAGCGGCTGTTTTTTTTTTTTTTTTTGGTTTGACTTGGGAGTGCAAACTTGAGTTACAAGCAGTATATGGTAGAAGGTGACTCAACTCACTTCACAACAAGCAGCAGTTCGCAGATAGTAAACAAATCTGGATGACTAGCTCGGATGATTTAACAATACTCACTGGCATATATTCTTTATCATCTGAGAAGAACGATTTATATTACTCCCGTACTGAGAAGCTGAGTCTTAAGTACAGGAAATCTGTCTGTCTGTCTGATACTGCCCCAGGTGGCCAAGGCATGCACACCAGAATAAGCAGCACAATTGAAGGAGAAAATATGACAAAAACAAATTCTTTATAGCTGCATTTAAAAAATATTGGACCGAGTTCCCTCGCCTAGACGCGGGTCAACGGGGCCCCCTTCTGGAGACAGGCCTGGAGCTGGGGGCTCGTAGGTGAGCGCCTGGTGGCCAGGCCTGCACCCTTGGATCCCAGCCAGGCACAGCCCGAAAGGGTAAAGGAGGTCCCCCTTCCCATGGGCTTACCACCTGTGTGGGGGCATAGGGGTCTGGTGCAGTGTGAGCTTGGCGGTGGCCAAAGGCAGGGACTTTGGCAATCCGATCCCCGGCTACAGAAGCTGTCTATAGGGACGTGAAGTGTCACCTCTCTGGCAAGGAAGGAGCCCGAGCTGGTGTGTGAGGTCGAGAAGTTCCAACTAGATATAGTCGGGCTCGCCTCCAGACACGGCTTGGGCTCTGGTACCAGTCCTCTTGAGACGGGTTGGACTCTCTTCCACTCTGGAGTTGCCCACGGTGAGAGGCGCCGAGCAGGTGTGGGTATACTTATTGGCCCCCCCGGCTCAACGCCTGTATGTTGGGGTTCACCCCGATGGACGAAAGGGTACCCTCCCTCCGCCTTTGGGTGGGGGGATGGGTCCTGACTGTTGTTTGTTCCTATGCACCAAACAACAGTTCAGAGTACCCACCCTTTTTGGAGTCCTTGGAGGGAGTGCTGGACAGCGCTCCTTTTGGGAACTCCATCGTTCTTCTGGGGAACTTCAGTGCTCACGTGGGCAATGACAGTGAGACCTGGAGGGGCGTGGTTGGGAAGAACGGCCCTGGTGGTGAGTTGGCTCCGGTGGTGAGTTGGTTCCGGTGGTGGGGGAAGATGCTGGTCCAAAATGGCATGCCCAAACGTATTGTGAGGGTCTGCTGGGAACGTCTGGCAAAATTCCCTGTCAGAAGGATTTTCAACTCCCACCTCCAGCAGAACCTTACTCACGTCCCGGGGGAGGCAGGAGACATTGAGTCTGAGTGGACCATGTTCCGCGCCTCCATTGCTGAGGCGGCTGACTGGAGCTGTGGCTGTAAGGTGGTCAGTGTGGCTATATTTAACTTTTAGCTGAAACAATTAATGAATATTAAGTCAATTGGGTTAGTTCGACACACATTGCCTTTTAGTTCATAGGTTTGATATTGATACTGGTTATAAAAAACCTTGAGTCAAATGCTCATTGTAGTCTATGCAGCGGGCTGCTAAGAAAATGGATGTTCATAATTTGGACACCCTTTATTTAAACCATGCAAACGTTTTCGACCTAGCCCCCTAAAAGAATCGGAATCGAGAATCATTTGGAACTGGAATCGAACTAAGGAACCGGAATCAGAACTGGAATCGCTCAAATTCAAACCCAACCCTACATATTCGTGTTGCTCAGAGATCTGTGGTCTATGAAAATTGTATATCTTTGACCATCTTAGCAGCCAAGTTAGGACGTATTGAGAATTTCACTGTGGGTGGTTTTATGTAGACTGTTACGCCTCAGTGGGGCATTCAGAACAGTTTGCTCATTGTCAAGTTTTCGGAAATAGGCAACTCACAAAAGATTTATTGGGTTGTTTATTTTATACTTGTAAGGTGGGCATGCACTCCAAAGACCTAACTATTTGTATGCAAGCAATTCAAAAGTCAATTTTCCAAGTCCCTTTTAAAAGATACCTCAATAGTACTCCAGGTCAACCCAAATGTCTCATTGTTGCAGTCAAGCAGTCTCCCCTCTCCTTTAATTATGTCCCATACATGGCCGTTTAAGTCAGTGACAGACGCAGCAGCATCCAGTGGCCTGACAGCCTGACTGAATGCTTGCAGGAGAGCCCTCCGTCCCTCATGGGTGCCTGCTGTGAGAGAGAGAGACTTGCTGGATGTTATTTTAAATGTGCTTTAACAGTGATGTAATGTCAAGGCAGCTCTGACATAATTAGATATTTAATTTTCATTTGTTTCTAGCGCTCATCATTCCCCATCAGGTGGCTGTCATCTCTGTTCACCCAGTTGTCACCAGGAGGGGCGTGTTGTCGTTGTCATGTGTGTATGTGTGTGTCTTTGACAGGAGAGAGAGGCCAATATAAAAAAAGACTGAATTAAGTGAAATGAAAAAGGGAAAATTTTGTAAAGAAAATAAATATTAGAATAATACACTCACAGGACAGTGACTAAGTGGGTACTGTTAGGGGTCCAAAGTTATTTGATGTTGCCCATTCACCAAGAACAGCCCCTTTGACAAGTTTTGTTTGATGGCCTACAAATCTATGTAATGCCATACATCACTAAAGAAAGTAATTTTTACACAAACAAAAAGTTAAAAAAAATAAAAAATAAATACACATTGCACAAGTATTTCAACATTACAGGCAAATTTGAATAAAAAAGAAAGAAAAAACAGAAACCAGAATTATTGCACAATTTGGAAGCTAGTTCTAAAAGTCATTAATTACTATAATAATCACAATGTAGGGTAACTTGTCTTGACAAAATGAAACTCCTTACCATACTAAAAATATATGACATTCTGCTTCACTCAGCCTTTTCTATTAAAATTTTTAAAAAATGAAATCATGACATCTAAAAATACAAGTGATACTAAATAAACATGAATACACTTTTCAATGTTGGCAGATTCCTTCTTCATTAATAACATGTTGGTGAGAAAGCTTTTTTCACTTTTCTCTTCAAAAAACAGATTACGTATATATATAGACACTTTCCAAAAAAAAATTATATTATGGAAAAGTTTATTTATTTCCATAATTACATTCAAAAAGTTAAACTTTCATAGTTTATAGATTCAGGGCCCACAATTTAAACAATTTCAAGTATTTATTTGTTTATTTTTACATAATTTGGGCTTCCAGGTCATAAAACCCACAAAATCAGGAATTGAAAAATTAGAATACCATGAAGAAATCACCATTTACTTCTACTAGTGTTAATCTTCAATACTTGGTTGGGAATCCATCCATCCATCAATCCATTTTCTGAACCATGTTATCCTCACAAGGGTTGCGGGCGTGCTGGAGCCTATCCCAGCTATCTTCGGGCAAGAGGCGGGCTACACCCTCAACCGGTCGCCAGCCAATCGCAGGGCACATATAAACAAAGAACCATTCGCGCAAAAATTCATACCTAAGGGCAATTTAGAGTCTTCAATCAACCTACCATGCTGTCATGAACGGAACAGAGGATAGGACCCAAAAATGCACGACTCCAAAACAAATGGACAGTTTCAAAAAGAGAGGTTTAATATACTGGCAGAGGTCGGTACACAGGGAGGCAACAGTATCCAAAAACGTGAGGCCAAAAAGGCAAGGTCGATAATCGGAACAGGGTCTAGACGTGGAAACAAGGAATGCTGGAACGCGACGACAAGGTTCAACGAACTGGCGACGAGAAAGAATGAGACATGAGGTTAAATGCAAGGTGTAATTAGGGTGAAAAAGGCACAGGTGGTGAATATGCTCTCAGGAGCAGGTGTGCATGAAACGGGGAAGACAAAAACCGGAACACACACCCATGACACCATGCATGTTTTTGGGATATGGGAGGAAACCGGAGTGCCTGGAGAAAACCCACGCAGGCACGGGGAGAACATGCAAACTCCACACAGACAGGGCCGGGATTTGAACCCCGGTCCTCAGAACTGTGAGGCAGATGTGCTAACCAGTCTACCACCGTGCCCCCTGGTTGGGAATCCCTTTGATTTAATCACTGCCTGGATGCACCGTGGCATTTCAATCAACCTGTGGCATTGCCTGGGAGTTATGGAAGCCCAGATTTCCTTAATGCTTGCTGTCAGTTCTTCTTTGTTTTTGGATCTGGTGCCCCTCATGTTCCTCGTGATAATACCCCATATATTCTCAATGGAGTTTAGATCCAGAAAGTTGGCTGGGCAGTCAAGCACTGTGATGGTGTCGGCATCAAACCAGGTTTTAGTGCTTCTGGCAGTATGGGCAGGGACAAGGTCCTGCTGGAAGATTAAATCTGCATCTCCATACAGATCCTTAGCAGAAGGAATCATGAAGTCCTCTAAAACATTCTGGTAGACTGTTGCGCTGACCTTGGATTTAAGAAAGCAGTGTTACCAACACCTGCATTGGACATTGCACCCCAAGTCATGACTGACTGTAAATATTTTACACTGGACTTCAAGCAGCTTGGGTTCTGTTCTTCACCCGCCTTCCTCCAAATGCTTGGATCTTGATTCCCGAATGAAAGGCACACTTTCATCGTAAAGGAGGACCTTGGGCCACTCCCCAACAGTCCAGTCCTTCTTCTCCTTGTCCCAGTTGAGACACTTCCTATGTTGGCTGAGGCTCAGAAGTGGCTTCACCCAAGGAAACAGACAGTTGTACCCCATCTCCCGGATGCGTCTGAATGTGGTGGTTTTTGAAGCTGTGATTCCCGCCTTTTTCCACTCTTTCTGGATCGCTGCTGGATTCTTGAATCTTCTCTGTTTGATAATCCGCAGAAGCCCACGGACATTGCTTTTGCTGGTTCCTCTTCTCCAGCCACAGTTTGTCCTTCTGGCCACTTGTCAAGTCTACAGTCTTCCCCGTATTGAACCAAACTGAAGCAAATTAATGACACCTGGGGAAACCTGTGCAGCCGCTTTGAGTTTCGTAGATGATTAGTGTGTGACACTCAGTTTCAAACATTTACGGCCTGCGAAATTTGGGCTGATTTCTTCACAGTATTCTCATTTTTTGAATTCCAGATTTTGTGGGTTTTATGAGCTGGAAGGCTAAATTATGTAAAAATTTACAAATACTTGAAATTGTTTAAATTGTGGGCCCTGAATCTATAATCTATGAAAGTTTAACTTTTTAAATGGAATTATGGAAATAAATAAACGTTTCCATGATATTCTAATTTTTGGGAAAGCGTCCGTATGTTTGTTAGCATAACAGTATTTCTTCAATCAGGTTTATAATTAAGGTTTACAATAATTGCATTTCCTTTTAAAGGTCTGGAACAGTGGGGCCAATTCCCTTATTTAGGCTACATTTATATGGGTCTGATACACAATTTAGAAGACAGCGCCAATTTTGCACATAAGCAAAAGTAATAATAATAATAATAATAATAATGAAGTCACATTTGGAAAGAATTGTAACAACTGGAAGGTGTATGTTTTGCCCAGGTGTGTCCTATTACACTGATTATTCAAACAATCCATAGTGCTGAATGTCGTCGATCATTTTGAGATTTGGGTTTTTTTTTTTTTTTTTTTTTTTTTTGTGTAAAAAAAAAACATTTACAGTTAGTGGTGTAATCTGTGATCGCCTTGTTGTTGTTGTTTTTTAAAGAGGAAAACGTTAACACCTCCACCTCTCCTTTACTCACCTGGGCTGTATGCATTGTTCCTTTCTGATTTGTGTGCTTTTGTTATTAATCAATGTTCCTCACACACCAGTCGTGTCTGAGAGATTGGGAGGGTGGCAGAGAGGGGAGTTCTGTGGTCTTCAGCTGCCAGGGTCATTTGTAACCGTTGATGAATGAGCGACAGAAATAAATAAATAAGTGTGCTGCATCTTACCCACCCAGCTTTTTTCCCAGGCTCTTGGGCATTGGAGGGAAGGGGGGTCTGCGGTGAGGAGAAGGGATGTGTTGGGGGCTGAGCACAGCGACAGGGCCTCAATTGATTTCCTCATTGCCTCAGTTTGTCGCTTAATCTGGCAATATTCTGATAAATCTTCCTACTTTGTCAATTAATTTCTCTGAAAAATGAGTGCCAAAATGGCGAGCACATCAATACAGCAGCGGATTCCGTGTCAAAAATTAAGCGGTAAAATTAATTGCCCTCCCGTCCTCTCCTTTTAAAACATAACAAATGAGGGAGGCAATTATAGCATGCAGACTCCTCGAGGGTTGAAACATACACACATATAATGGAATATATATCCCTATAAACACATACACATAAGGAAGTGTTGTATCATTTGGAGTAAAAGACACTGTAGTGTTTTGCAATAAGGTACCGTAATTTCTCGTGTAAAATGTGCACCCCCAAAGTTGACCTCAAAATTCTGGAAAACCCTTCTACCTATGTATAATGTATTTTTACAATGCATGATTTTGCTTCTACCCATATCATCAAAACATTATTACAGTATTATCTGTATTTTGTTAGTTTTTTCAAAGAATTATTCTGAAGTCCATCCATCCATCCATTTGCTACCGCTTATCCGGGTTGGGTCGCGGGGGCAGTAGCTTCAGCAGGGACGCCCAGACTTCCCTCTCCCCAGCCACTTCATTAGGCTCTTCCGGGGGCACCCCGAGGCATTCCCAGGCCAGCCGAAGGACGTAGTCTCTCCCCGTATCAGGCGGTTCAGTACCCCATACTCCCGAAGTACCCTCCACAGGACTCCAAGAGGGACACGGTCGAAGGCCTTCTCCAAGTCCACAAAACACATGTAGACTGGTTGGGCGAACTCCCATGCACCCTCGAGGACCCTGCCGAGGGTGAAGAGCTGGTCCACTGTTCCACGGCCAGGACGAAAACCACACTGCTCCTCCTGAATCTGAGATTCGACTTCCCGACGGACCCTCCTCTCCAGCACCCCTGAATAGACTTTACCAGGGAGGCTGAGGAGTGTGATCCCCCTGTAGTTGGAACACACCGGGACCACCACCCCAGTCTGCCAATCCAGAGGCACTGTCCCCGATGTCCACACAATGTTGCAGAGGCGTGTCAACCAAGACAGCCCCACAACATCAGAGCCTTTAGGAACTCCGTGCGAATCTCATCAACCCCGGGGCCCTGCCACCGTGGAGCTTTTTTACCTCGGTGACCTCAAACCCAGAGATAGGCGAGCCCGCCTCAGAGAACCCACACTCTGCTTCCTCATGGGAAGGCATTTCGATGGAATTGAGGAGGTCTTCGAAGTATTCTCCCCACCCACTCACAACATCCCGAGTCGAGGTCAGCAGCGCCCCATCCCCACTATACACACTGTTGGTGGTGCACTGCTTTCCTCTCCTGAGACACCGGATGGTGGACCAGAATTTCCTCGAAGCCGTCCGGAAGTCTTTCTCCATGGCCTCACCGAACTCCTCCCATACCCGAATTTTTGCTTCAGCGACCACCAGAGCTGCATTTCGCTTGGCCAGCCGGTACCCATCAGCTGCCTCAGGAGTCCCACAGGCCAAAAAGGCCCGATAGGACTCCTTCTTCAGCTTGATGGCATCCCTCACCATTGGTGTCCACCAACGGGTTCGGGGATTGCCGCCACGACAGGCACCGACCACCTTACGGCCACAGCTCCGGTCGGCCGCCTCAGCAATGGAGGCAACCAGGCCTGGCTCCAGTGGGGGGCCCCGGCGACCTGCGTCCGGGCAAGGAAAAACGAAGTCCATTGTTTGTCGTCATCATTAGGGGTCTTTGAGCCGTGCTTTGCCTGGTCCCTCACCTAGGACCTGTTTGTCATGGGTGACCCTGCCAGGGGCATAAAAAAAGCTCGATGTCCCCCGCCTCCCCCGGAACATGAGCAAAGTTCTGTCGGAGGTGGGAGTTGAAACTCTTTCTGACAGGGGATTCTGCCAGATGTTCCCAGCAGACCCTCACAATACATTTGAGCCTGCCACGTCGGACCAGCATCTTCCCCCACCACGGGAGCCAACTCACCACCAGGTGGTGATCAGTTGACAGCTCCGCCCCTCTCTTCACCCAAGTGTCCAAGACATGCAGCCGCAAGTCCGATGACACGACCACAAAGTCAATTATCGAACTGCGACCTAGAGGGTCCTGGTGCCAAGTGCACGTGTGGACACGCTTATGCTTGAACATGGTGTTCGTCATGGACAATCCGTGACGAGGACAGAAGTCCAATTACAGAACACACCGCTCAGGTTGTGATCGGGGGGGCCGTTCCTCCCAATCACGTCCTTCCAGGTCTCACTGTCATTGCCCACGTGAGCATTGTCCTCCAGCAGTCCGAGTTTACAAACACAGCTTGTTTGTAAACTTAAACAAGCTGTGTGTGGAGGCGAGTCCGACTATATCTAGTCGGAACTTCTCGACCTCACACACCTGCTCGGGCTCCTTCCCTGCCAGAGAAGTGACATTCCACATCTCTAGAGCTAACTTCTGTAGCCGGGGATCGGATCGCCAAGGTACCCGCCTTCGGCCACCGCCCAGCTCACACTGCACCCGACCTCTATGGCCCCTCCCACAGGTGGTGTGCCCATGGGAAGGTGGACCCACGTTACCCTTTCGGGCTGTGCCCGGCCGGGCCCCATGGGTGTAGGCCACCCAGCGCTCGCCTTCGAGCCCCACCACCAGGCCTGGCTCCAGTGGGGGGCCCCGGTGACCCGCGTCCGGTCAAAGGAAAACGAAGTCCATTGTTTGTCGTCATCATTAGGGGTCTTTGAGCCGTGCTTTGTCTGGTCCCTCACCTAGGACCTGTTTGTCATGGGTGACCCTGCCAGCGGCATAAAGCCCCAGACATCTTAGCTCCTAGGATCACTGGGACACACAAACCCCTCCACCACGACAAGGTGACGGCTCAAGGAGGGGTATTCTGAAGTTGAATACCTTATTTGAACACACAATATTTTTTATTTACTTGCTCTTATTTTGAAATTCACAGCCCTACTTTTATTTAGTAAATGAGAAAACACACAGTTGTGCTCATATGTTTGATTACCCAGGCAGAATTTGTAAGATGTGTACAATTTTGTTAAGAAAACATGAAGGACCAGGCGAAACACATTTAATCTTATTTTGATGGGATTCAAATTAAACTGTCAAGCATTTCAGAAAAGCATTATCATTAAACAAAACATAAGAATAAAGAAATTAATGATGGTTGTTGTTCAGTCACCAGTCATATAAAAAAATAAATAAATAAAAATATTTCACAAATTCTCCCTGGGTATGTAAACTTATGAGCGCAATTGTATATATATGCAGTCATATGTACCCCCGTCATATTGGAATTAAAGTGTAGTCTACACCTTTTTCATAATCTCTAGGTGGCATACTAGAATGAAAGTGTACAACTTTTTATAACCTCTAGGGGGCGGTGGCATAGTGGAATGCAAGTGTACAGCTTTTTCATAACCTCTAGATGGCGGCATACATTAATAAAATGTGAAAGTCTTTTTCATTTTCTCCTATACCTATGTATAATGCGCACTATTGACTTGACATTTTTGGGGGGTAAAAAATGCACATTATACACGAGAAATTACGGTACTTTTAATTCCTTCAAGAAAATGGTGCATCATGCTAGCAAAACGAAAGATGATTTCGCTTTAAGACGTAATTGGTAATACTTGTTGCATACCAAAATTCTCAGGTTAATCATGTCACTAAGAGAAGATTGTGTTTAGTTGTGGGTATGTGCGCTATACAGTAAGTGAGGGCTGTAAGAGCTTCCAGTACTGACTAGGGATTGCATGACATTTTTTTCTTCTTTTTTCCCGACACGAATGTTTTGATAAATTCACAGACAACAAGGCTCTTATACACCAAATGTACGCATAACATGCACGTTTCAGCACAAGCGCAAGGACTTTGGCTGGGTGAAGCCAGGCTCGCCAGCTCTCGTGTGATGTAATTTCCAAACAGTGAAAAAAATCCTCTCGCTCCGTATGCCTCTGGGACATCCAGGTAACATTTGCACAACCTGGACAAATGGTAAAAACATGTTCTCGTTCTGGGCCCACCACAGCAGCAGGTTCTTCATGGTAGGCTATTGCGGTGTTTGCAAAAAAATAGGGGACCTCTTTGTCTTCCTTCCTCCACTCTCCTTCCACTTTGATAGGCATGGCTTTTTTGTCCTTAACTTGTTCTCCCTCTAACTTACCAATGCTGCACATTCCGAAATTGAGGACAATTTAAGTCAATTAAGGTGATGAATTTATTGTATTCAGTGTACTCATCTGTTGTTGCAAGTAGCTGGTTTTTGTCAAGCCAAAAACATGCGATTAGTGAATAGTCAATGTCACGCTCCAAATGTCATTGTCGAAAAGACTATTCAACTAGTCTCTACAAACCCTGAATCTGACAACAGAGCATCACTCTTCTGCTTCACCACCTTGCCTCCTCGGTCACCAGAGTGTTCCACCACAGATCAGGAGATGAAAAGCACACAAGTAATTTATTGCAAATGTTTTCTCCTCAAGAATCCTAAAGAATAATTGTGGCGACTGCAGCTAGGCATCAGGATCGATGGTTATGGATTTTTCTGTGGTGAGTTCTTGGAGCGCTGGGTGTAATGAGAGATGGAGAGAGGAAAAGGGGTAGAGGAGTGACCGGCGCCGTATTTTCTCATATGAAGTCAAGGTTTAAGCAGCTTTATAGGCCAGAGATACTAGTAGGTAGGACCGCATTTGTCCTGGGGTTCTATACAAAATACTAGTCTGATCGTTGTCACATTGCAGACAAGAAACCACAAAATACTGTAGGTGCACTTTTAATGATGACAATGACAATTGAAGTATATAAGCTGTATACTGGACTATTATACAGTAACTACATGGCAAATGTGTAAATTCAAGGGGAAAATACATTTCAAATTAATAGAGGGTTAACGCCCATACTAGATTTTTTTTAAATGTATGGTCAGCACCATAATTGTTATGATTTGTTCAGTCAGAATTATAAGAGGAATATCACTTATTTTAATACAAAATTACATATTTGACTCCTTTGCAATTTCAATGCACAAAACGTGTATTCTGTATACCCTTTCTAGTTTTTTTAGTACTTTACAAACTACATAATAGTTTGTAAAGTACATAAGACGTTGTGTTAAACATAAATAAAAACAGAATATAATGATTTGCAAATCATGTTCAACCTATATTTAATTGAATACACTCCAAAGACAAAATATTTAATGTTCAAACTGATTGACTGTATTGTTTTTAGCAAATAATCATTAACTGAGAATTTTATGGCTCCAACACGTTCCAAAAAAGCTGGGACTGAGTCATGTTTACCACTGTGTTACATCACCTTTTCTTTTAACAACATTCAATAAATGTTTGGAAACTGAGGACACTAATTGTTGAAGCTTTGTTGGTGGAAATCTTTCACATTCTTGCTTGATGGATAGCTTCAGCTGTTCAACAGTTCGGGGTCTCCGTTGTCGTATTTAATGCATCATAATGCGCCACACATTTTCAATGGGAGACAGGTCTGGACTGCAGGCAGGCCAGTCTAGTTACCCACACTCTTTTACTACAAAGCCACACTGTTGTAACACGTGCATAATGTGGTTTGGCTTTGTCTTGCTGAAATAAGCAGGGGCGACCATAAAAAAGACGTTGCTTGGATGGCAGCATATGTTTCTCCAAAACCTGTATGTACCTTTCAGCATTAATGGTGCCTTCACAGATGTGTAAGTTACCCATGCCAATGGCACTAACACAGCCGCATACCATCACAGATGCTGGCTTTTAAACTTTGCGTCCATAACAGTCCAGATGGTTCTTTTCCTCTTTGGCCCGGAGGACACGACGTCCACAATTTTCAAAAACAATTTGAAATGTGGACTCGTCGGACCACAGAACACTTTTCCACTTTGCATCAGTCCATCTTACATGAGCTCGGGCCCAGAGAAGCCGGCGGTGTTTCTGGGTGTTGTTGATAAATGGCTTTTGCTTTGCATAGTAGAGTTTCAAGTTGCACTTACGGATGTAGTGCCGAACTGTATGTGGTTTTCTGAAGTTCCTGAGCCCATGTGGTGATATACTTTACACATTGATGTCAGTTTTTGATGCAGTGCCACCTCAGGGTCGAAGGTCACGGGCATTCAATGTTGGTTTTCGGCCTTGCTGCTTACATGCAGTGATTTCTCCAGATTCTCTGAACCTTTTCATGATATTATAGACCGTAGATGATGAAATCCCTACATTCCTTGCAATTGTACGTTGAGGAACATTGTCCTTAAACTGTTCGACTATTTTCTCACGTACTCGCGAACCTAGCCCCATCTTTCCTTGTGAATGACTGAGCAATTCAGGGAAACTCCTTTTATTCCCAATGAGCCTGTTCACCTGTGGGATGTTCCCAACAAGTGTTTGATTAGCATTCCTCAACTTTCTCAGTCTTTTTTGCCACCTGTCCCAGCTTTTTTGGAACCATAAAATTCTAAGTTAATGATTATTTGCTAAAAACAATAAAGTTTATCAGTTTGAACATTAAATATCTTGTCTTTGTAGTGTATTCAATTAAATATAGGTTGAACATGACTTGCAAATCATTGTATTCTGTTTTTATTTTTGTTTAACACAACATCCCAACTTCATTGGAATTAGGGGAGTTATCGCTCTTTGAATTGCGCGTTTATTTTCCAATGTTGCTCATATTTTATTTGTCTAATCAATCTAACCGTGTACCGCTAATATAAAACTTTTGACATGGTTTGAGAACAGATTTTGTTTCTTGGAAAGACAAATTATTTTTATTGTAGTTTAACAAGTGAACCTTTATATATAGCTTGACAAATGTTGCTTTTTAAGTTTGTTTGTCTCCCCTTTAAATGGGACTGCATTAGAGCTCTTTTCACAGTTGAGAGGCTTTAAATGGGCTTTAAATATAGGAAACGTGATGCAAGGTTGACTCTCAGAAAGTTGCTGTCTGTGTAGCAGATATGCATGTGGAGTACTACTGAGGTCCAACAGCAAGACTCAGCCACATAATGTACATGATCAGACAATGGAGTTCAACATTTGAATTCACATGAATATTTGTCTTGCTAAAACACAATGTGCAAGTGTGTGTGAATTCAGTGATTACTGTACTGTATATGAAAACAATGTATGACGTATGATGGTTTTGCATGGAAATGTGTACCACACTACATAAAGTCTGTTGTGTGTTGGCCATTGTACACATTGTTTTGCATGCATCTGTGTCAATTCTGTAAATGCCTTTATTCATTATTGTCCAAAAATGTGTTTTATAATAAGTGTTGCTGTGTGTGTGTGTGTGTGTGTGTTTGTGTGTGTGTGTGCGTGCGTGCGTGTGTTTGTGTGACTACTTCTGCACAAATGGCAGAGAGAATGAAAGCGGGAGCTCATCATGCTGTTAATGACAAGGCCAGATGCAGAGAAGGGAGGAGGAGTGTGAAAAAGCTCTCCACGCTCCCCATCTGGAAGGCATCGCCCCCAAATGAAGTTGTAGAAAACCAACCCATTGATAATAAAGCTAATTTTTATGGCTCTGACAAGTATGTAATTATGTTCAGCGGTGCTTTTCAGATTTTATCACAGTCAATAAACCACACTGGCAATTTCCCGTCCCCCATTTGACATATTTACATGGATCCATCTGATTGGAGGAATTAGTTAGCTGTGAAAGCTCTGATGAATATACACTACTGATCTGTGACTTTTGCAAGGCTCATCTGTGATGCCAACTCGACTTGCTGCTCATAGAGGATATTTACTCTACTTGTTCTATTTTATTTTTTCTACTACTTCAAATCCTTCTAACATTTTCCTTTGGGTCATCAACTTTTTTTTTTCTCCCCTTAGTGGCGCTTAAGCAGTAACTTTTTTTCCCTTAGTTTTTAATTTTCAAAACAAAGGGAAATTATTTTCAGTGTCAAAATAACCATACCCCACAAGCTGTTGAAATTCACATTTAACAGTTTTCTGTGCCAATTGTATACTGTAATCTGCCTACATAATGTGGAATTGTATTTATACAGTATATATTTTTCTAAAGTAGATATTAAGCTGTGTAATTGACTGTCTTCTACTTGTACAGGTGAAAAGAGTTTCCTGTGTGACCTGTGTGGTTTTGCTGGAGGCACACGGCATGCTCTCACTAAGCACAGACGCCAGCACACAGGTAAGAAATCCACACAGGCACCAATGTGTGAATGCAATATCTTTGACTGGGAGTGACACTTCAAGATAAAAAAAAAAAAAAAAAAGATATTATTTTTTACCCCATACATAATTTTAGCAACTGTGATACAAACAAGGCTCCATCAGTGTGACATGTTGCTGTCAGTGATAGGCATGTGTACCGGCATGGTGGAGATTTTTAATTTTAGTTATCATTCCACCATGTCAGTCTGTCGCTTAGAGAAATTTCAGTTTGTTTTTTTAATGGGCTGTCAATAATAGTTTTTTTGGGGGGAAATGAAAAATTGAAACAACATACTGCTCTTAACTGCTGTCAGGCAGCTGCCCATGGATCAATAATAGGATATGAGTATGAATTGAAGTTTTTATAATTCAGTTTGTGTGATCCTTATATGGTCTTCCATTCCTACTGCAAACCTTAATGTTACCTCCTTTCTGTGCATGTTGGCCATTGGCATGTGTGAATTCGACCAGTTACAGATTTAGCAATGTGTATATTTTTTTCTGCCGTTGGTTTTATTGTCAAATCTATAGTCACGGCTCCTTTTATTTTAACTCCCTCTACCCCACAGGAGAGAGACCCTTCAAATGTAAACTTTGCAACTTCGCTTCGACCACGCAGTCCCACCTGTCAAGACACAATCGTGTTCACACTGGAGAGAAACCATACCGTTGCCCCTGGTGCGACTACAGGTTAGTGCCAGCTCATTGACCTGCCTATGCTTGGTGGTGCTGATGGCCAGTGATGATAATTGGTGGTGTGCGGTGGTAGAATACATAATGTGGCAAGCAGGTGGCATTGTCGAACAGTTTCTTTGTGTGTGTGTGTGTGTGTGTGTGTGTGTGTGTGTGTGTGTGCTTGAGTTGATGGAAAAGCTGGATGTAGGAGGTGAAATGGAGGCTGGACTAATCTCCAACACTGCTCCATCTCATTTTCAACAATCCCATTCACATCTCCCTAGCATGCACTCAGACGTAATGTAACAGACACTGGCAGGTCTATGTCATTAAAACACCATCATACCACATAATTAATTAAACAGGAAATTGTCAGTGAAATTGATTTTTTTTTTACCTGGTTCTGAAAAGAATCCCAAATGCATTTACATTTATATGTATATGGAAACACATTTCTCAGTGTTGTTATACATGAATGCCATTAATTTAAAAAGACAGGGGCCACACTGTAGTCATGGTTTCTTTTGGAGAGCCGTTAGGACTGTGAAACCATAGAAATGTGTAACTACCTCATCATATTATTACCTACAGTATACACAAATTTGTATATCGATAACTCGTTTTGAAATATGAACTAAAGGATATCAATTTGTTCAACTATTGTACAAGCTATTTTAAAAAGTGGTTTGATCACAAAAAATGTTTGCAGTCTCAATGTCAATAGATTTTAGCAAGAACCATGAAGTAGATGCACATGATTTATTTTTCAGGGGCCACATAAAATGATGTGGTGAGCCGCATCTGATCCCCGGGCCTTGAGTTTGACACCTGCACTTTAAGACTTACTGTACTACATACTGTGTAAAATAAGCATGTAGAAAAGTACATAATGTCACTTACTTCATATGCATCTATTCAGATACAGATAGATACTAGAGGCAATAATTATATGTAGAGTTCTTTGCAGGGATTAAAAGACATTTTCATTGCAGTTGTAGTCCTGGGCTGCTGATTAATTATATCTATGGCACTATTTACCAGATTTTTATGTAAAGTGATAAACGTATTCTATTTGATATTGATTGATTTATTTGTTTGTTGGTTGATTTATATTCTTCAAGTCAAAGTGGCAAATTGAATTGTCTAATTGTTACGTAGCCTCTGACTCCTGCCACCAACTAATGACTGTTTATGGAACGATGTTTCACTTTGCTTGAAAATACTGCCTCAGTATGAATTGTGTGGTGGCTTTGAGGATGACACGCCTCCTGACAGCGGCAAAAATGTTTGCAACTTTGTAAAGTGAAGGGAGGTATGTGGAGGCTGTTAATGATTATTAGTGGGTTTTCTTGGCAGTAAAAGGTCCAAAAAACACCACTGATCTAAATAAGCTCCTCATGCCCCTCTTAACAGACTCAAACATATTTGACTGTCCTCTACACAAGTGCCTCTCAATTACACTTTCCAATTACCATACGCTTTCTGTGAGGAGAAATATGAAAATTGTTAAAATAAAGGAGGGCAGGAGAGCCAGAGAGAGACAGAATTAGAAAAGGTGATGTAGGCACTCAGCATCAGTATGGCTGATTCCCATGGTGAGTACATTGATGAGGGAGGAAGTTGAAACAGTGTTGTGCTAATTAATACAGTGTATAGTAGGAGGGCTGGTGTGGGCTTTCACTAACTGTGGCACCTGCTGACTTCTAAATGCTCACTGTGTTGTTTTAATATGACAATTACACCATTACCATATCTGAGAGATAGTACACCTCCTAGGAATCCACCTAAGCTCGCTTCAGAAGTTTTCAAGCGTTGCCTTAAATACATATTTTGCTTCCACTTTTGCAAAATAAGTCACTTTTTGTAATATATGCAGATTTCAGTACAATGTCTATGTTACAGTATTCATTGGTCTGTTAGTTTCATGCTGTGAACAAATACAGCCATGGTTTAATATAATTACGACCACAGATGTATTGGGAATCTTATGTTTATGCTGTATGTGTTCATATGAACAGATTTTAATTACTGATCCCTTAGGTTCATAAACGAGGCCATACACAAGATGATTCATGATAAGGACTGCAATTCCTGATGTCAATTAGTAAAGATCAGTTGTCCAAACAAACTGATTAGGTGCTGGCCCTAGCTTTTTTCACTCCTGTGGTCTTTAAATTACATGTTACCACTTAAAAGTTTTGTGACCTCTCTATACCAAAGCAATATGCATTAGACAGTGACATAATGGAACAGAAAGTGAACAAACTCATTTTTTTCTGGTATTAAAAATGAGACCCAAAAAGTTATTTAATAGTTTTTGTTTTATTTTATTTTGTGACATACGTATAGTATATGGTTCACCTTGACTAAATCCCCAGTACAGTTGAAGAAAAACTATCCCAAAGCGTGATGCTGCAACCGCTGCGCTTCCTTGTGGGCGTGGTGCTTTTTTTTGAGATGTGCAGTGTTTTTTAATGGTCTTTCATAGCTGAAAACTTGATATTTTAACAGGGGTGTTTTACTGTATATGCATTGTACCCCTCAGGAGTCCAGTGCCAAATGGAATACATCTGATTACTACATTTATGAGCAGTCTATATTTGGGTTAACACAGGATTATACACTGGCGTTTATCTTGGTGACCTGCCCTCAAGGTTGATCAATGGCTACTGTTCATGGATTTTATACAGCATGGGCAGAACAGTTATTTTTGTATTATTTTTTTTATTTTTTAGCTCCAGTGGACTATGGCCCGTGATGGAGATTGGTGTCTTCAAAAGTGAAAACAAATTTTCTATTCAGCTAGTATGAGCTATGGCACAGTAAGGCTTTATTGTCCCGGCAAAGGTGATAAGGGAGAGTAATTGCATATTATACTGTCCAAGAATGTCAGGTCCACACTGAGCATGAGTATCCCATCCATTACCACATGATGGTGTGTGTTGGTGTCTGTGGAAAAAAAAGTTTCTATGCTATACATTCTTGCTTACATGATGTCTTGTGCAAACATACAGTATGTGTATGCTCGTCTGCGTTGGTCCGACAGTGGATATTAAAAAACGTCTACACGCCATTATTCTAATGCCACGTTTTTGTGACATAAAAAATAGACAAATAATTTCAAAACTCTTTTTCACCATTAGTGTGACCTATGACCTGTACAACTCAGTAAATAAAATAATAATATTCTTTTCGAGAAGGGAAAAAAATAAACTGAGAAAATAACATGGCATTTGAACATGGATATGTAGATTTTTATATCTATTTTATATTTTATTTTATATAGTCCTTTCACAGCTACAACCCCAATTGCAATAAAGTTGGGACCTTGTGTTAAACATTAATAAAAACAGAATACAATGATTTGCAGATCATGTTCGACCTATATTTAATTCAATACACTACAAAGACAAGATATTTAATGTTCAAACTGATGAATTTTATTGTTTCTGGCAAATAATCATTAACTTAGAATTTTATGGCTGCAACACGTTCCAAAAAAGCTGTGACAGGGTCATGTTTACCACTGTGTTACATCACCTTTTCTTTTAACAACATTCAATAAACCTTTGGGAACTGAGGACACGAATTGTTGAAGCTTTTGTAGATGGAATTCTTTAACCATTCCTGCTTGATGTACAGCTTCAGCTGTTCAACAGTCTGGGGTCTCTGTTGTCGTATTTTTCAAAGGGAGACAGGTCTGGACTGTAGGCAGGCCAGTCGAGTACGTGCACTCTTTTACTACGAAGCCACGCTGTTGTAACACGTGCAGAATGTGGTTTGGCAATGTGTGTGGGACTAACCCAATTGACTTAATTTGAATTAATTAATTAATGTTTCAGCTAAAAGTTAAAGCAGCATTGTTGAAATAGTTATTTGGGACTGTTTCATCACGTCAAATGGTTTATATGTCCAAGTTTTAACTTGACTTCCTGGTTTAAGCTTGTAGCCTTTTATTTTTAAGAGTACGTACCGGAACTCAGCATTTTGGCATAAAAAGTAACTTACCATGGCACTGGTGAATTTTTTTTGTTTGTTTTGTTTTTTATGGATGAAACCAAATGCTATGAAACACTGATTCCTTTCCTTACCCACCGATGAGGCACAAAGTTAGTGTTTGTGATACTGTGAGACGTTATGTTAATTTTGTCCCAATTCATTGTCATGTAAAGTTGCTACGGGGAAGTTTTTTTTTTTTCTGTCATCGGCTCTTACATTAGTTTGAAGACTAAAATAAACACTAAAAACCATCAGTGCAAAAGTGCAACCAACTGTTTACCTTGTTATCTGTCTCAATGTTGGCAGAGACGTATTGTTTTCTTCCACTCACCCAATTGACTGAGACTTGACTTCACTGAACCTCCGCGCAGTGTAGGCTGAGGTTCGGAGTGCGTCAGACTTTTCCACGCATCGTGAAAGCCTCCTTTGCACAATATAATCTTATTCCAAGTGTTGCACTGAGGTGTCTGGTCATTAATTTTAACTAAGTTAAGCCACATTTTTGTTCGCCACCGCCGTCGTTCGGCACAAGCACATCTTCATGCGCGTTCTTCTCCGTTGGTTTTCACCGCTTCTTTGTTGGTTTTCACAGATTCTTTGTTGGTTTTCGATACTTCTTCTTAGAGGTGGGCAGACTGAAGGCATTGAAACTGGGAACCGACATTTTTAAATTTGAACGATTCCCTGCAGAACCGCAACCCTAGTCCCGGTTCCAATTGGTTCTCGATTCTCGATGCCCAACCCTAGTTGTGTGTGACTCTACACTGACATTGTTACTGTACATCCTGGACCATACAGTACATCAACCACCCTTCGCAGATTCATGAGGTCACTAATATTAGACAACAATCATAAAACCTGGTCTTGTTCATTCCAAGATTTTTAATTGGCTTGAAGCCAGTGCTGTGCATTGTCGTGTCCAGTTGCTCTGCACACTACTTATTCAGCCAAGGGAAATGAATGAAGGAAGGACTTACAAGATTAGTCATTTTGTCAAAACGAATTTATTTTGCAAATTGATACATTGAGATTCTGTCCTAATATGGCGACTCTCCCAGTTCCTAAGCCCAGCTCAAATATATCCTTAAGTGAATGCAATACATTCACTTTAAAATACTTAACAATAAAAAAACAATTGAAACAAAAGTTTAGTACAGCACACCTTTTTTATTGGGGGAACATGAGTTAGCTCCCTTATAACTCATAGATAGATAGATAGATAGATAGATAGATAGATAGATAGATAGATAGATAGATAGACAGATAGATAGATAGATAGATAGATAGATAGATAGATAGATAGATAGATAGAAGCAGTAGTATATATATTTAATTGAAATGTATTTCTTCTTTTCTCTGCCAGATCCAACTGTGCTGAGAACATTCGGAAGCACATCCTCCACACAGGAAAACATGAGGGAGTGAAGATGTATAACTGTCCAAAATGTGACTATGGCACCAACTCTCCCATAGAGTTCCGCAACCACCTAAAGGACACCCACTGTGATATTGAGAATCCAGACCTTGCTTACCTACATGCAGGTATATCATTTTTAAGTATTTCATGTTATTGTCTAGCCAAACACAACACATTTAATACAGTAATACACATTTTCATGTCATCTTCATACTACATCATTAAGGTTTGATCGTTACACGCTGGCTGTGCTGTACCTGCTGTTGTTAAATGTCATGCCTTGATATATTTTGTTGTTGTTGTTTTTTTCACTCTGTAATCGTTGTTTTAACTTTCAAGGAATATGTATCTATTTTAACAAAAGAAGCTTGTGGGTTTTGGTTAACATCCTTCTAAAGACGCCTGCACTAGTTAAGGTCAACCAACCCAAGCGCCATAATATCCCTCGAGGTCAGATCTTCTCATTTCCTTGAACGTCCTTTTTGTCTGGCGATCATTTCTTGCTATTCATAGCCACAAAGAGGCGGCTCTCTAAGATTGCTGGTCTAGTCTTACCTGTCAGTCACTCAGGCCACAGAGACATATGAAATCATGTTCTTCCTCGATTGGTTTCTTTGTATCCCTGTGGTCTTCATTTGTCCTTGGAGAGCCACCAAATCCAATTGCCGGAGTGCTTGAGGACAGAGGACGTAGCCTTTATCCTGTTATACTTCTGACCTCTTAAAACTGTAGAACACAATGCATTTTTGTAGCATTGTGGTTCATTTCCTGTTGAAACCAAATGAGTCTTATGTTGCCCTCGTGTTCTGACAACTTTATTTTTATCTCAAACAGAATGGTCTGCGTATAGTTATAATATTTTTTCAGACAGGGCCATCTTTTACTCTAAAACTACAGCTGAACCTAAACTGTACCCGCTCACCTCTAACCCAGTGCTTCGTCAAAACCTTTCACCCCACAGTTTCCCTCACCTCAGTTTCACTGCATACATGGATGACTTTGCTGGCAAAGACTCTTGGTTTTTATTTGATTTTAGGTCCCTTCCATTTTTAATGTCACTGAGAAGAAAACACAAGAGTTATTCCAAAATTATCCATCCATTCTCTGAGCCGCTTATCCTCACAAGTGTCTCGCAGCCTATCCCAGCTATCATCGGGCAGGAGGCAGGCTACACCCTAAACTGATTGCCAGCCAATCGCAGGGCACATATAAACAAACAACCATTCGCACTCAGATTCACACCTATGGGCAATTTGGAGTCTTCAATCAACCTACAACGCATGTTTTTGGGATGTGGGAGGAAACCAGAGTGCCTGGGGAAAAAAACACGCAGGCACGGGGAGAACATGCAAACTCCACACAGGCAGGGCCAGGAATTGTACCACGGTCCTCAGAACTGTGAGGTAGACGCTCTAACCAGTCGTCCACCGTGCCGCACTAGTCCAAAATTATTTTGAGGGAATTTCAAAGCCACATTTAAAGGGGTCATGATATTACCACAATTCATCGTAACCATGTCAAGCACTATAAATGTATAGTTCATGGAGAGAGTTGTTGATTGAAGGTCAGGAATTGTATGGAATCTGCATCCTGTTGAGAAACAACAGTAGTCTCCTTTTTTAATTCAGTTTTTCATGATAAATGTGAAATATAACACATTAAATAAGCAAATAATTGCCTTTTACTTTAATTTTTTTAATTTATGATGATCATCACGTCACTGATGGTGTAGTGGTACACTCGCCTGACTTTGGTGCAGGCAGCGTGTGTTCAATTCCCACTCAGTGACGGTGCGAATGGTTGTCCATGTCTATATGTGCCCTGCGACTGACTGACGATCAGTTCAGGGTGTTTCACCCGAAGCGCCCCGTAAGCCTAACCAAGATAAGCGGTGTTGAAAATGGATGGATGGAAATGATGTTCATCTTAATTGATGAGATGATCTTGCCTCTCTCAAATGGTATGGAAATAAATTACATAAGTGGAAAAACGATAACTCCTTTCCCATACTAATGCGTGAAGCTACATTGGGTACGGAAAGTATTCAGACCCCCATAAAATGTTTCACTCTTTAATATATTGTAGCCATTTGCTAAAATAATTTAAGTTTTGTTTTCCTCATTAACACAGAACCCCATATTGACAGGAAAAAAAAAACGGAATTGTTGAAATTTTTGCAGATTCATTAAAAAAGAAAAAGTGAAATATCACACAGCCATAAGTATTCAGACCCTTTACTGTGGCACTCATATGTTTAACCCGGTGCTGTCCATTTCTTCTGATTACCCTTGAGATGGTTCTACACCTTCATTGGAGTCCAGCTGTGTTTGATTATACTGATTGGACTTGATTAGGAAAGCCACACACCTGTCTATATAAGACCTTACAGCTCACAGTTCATGTCAGAGCAAATGAGAATCATGAGGTCAAAAGAACTGCCTGAAGAGCTCAGAGACAGAATTGTGGCAAGGCACTGATCTGGCCAAGATTAGAAAAAATAATCTGCTCCATTTAAGGTTCCTAAGAGCACAGTGGCCTCCATAATCCATAAATGGAAGATGTTTGGGACGACCAGAACCCTTCCTAGAGCTGGCTTTCCGGCCAAACTGAGCAATCGGAGGAGAAGAGCCTTGGTGAGAGAGGTAAAGAAGAACCCAAAGATCACTGTGGCTGAGCTCCAGAGATGCAGAGAAAGTTCTAGAAAGTCAACCATCACTGCAGCCCTCCACCAGTCGGGGCTTTATGGCAGAGTGGCCTGACGTAAGCCTCTCCTCAGTGCAAGACTCATGAAAGCCCGCATGGAATTTGCTAAAAAAAAAGCAAAAAAAAAACACCTGAATGCAATCGAAGGAAAGACGAATGCGGCCAAGTACAGGGATATCATGGAAGAAAACCTTATCCAGATTGCTCAGGATGTTAGACTGGGCCGAAGGTTCACCTTCCAACAAGACAATGACCCTAAGCACACAGCTAAAATAACAAAGGAGTGGCTTCAGAACACTTCTGTGACTGTTTTTGAATGGCCCAGCCAGAGCCCTGACTTAAACCCAATTGAGAATCTCTGGAGAGACCTGAAAATGGCTGTCCACCAACGTTCACCATCCAACCTGACAAAACTGGAGAGGATCTGCAAGGAGGAATGGCAGAGGATCCCCAAATCTAGGCCTGAAAAACTTGTTGCATCATTCCCAAAAAGGGTGCTTCTACTAAATACTGAGCAAAGGGTCTGATGGCTGTGTGATATTTCAGTTTTTCTTTTTTAATAAATCTGTCACAATACGAATGTATCCGTTTTCACTGGACCCAGTACCAACCGGAGGCTGAGAAGTTTGTGGTGAATAAAATATTGAAAAGGAAGTGGGAATTGGATTTCTGAGGCGTAATGGTGGGTCGTCGAGACAGGGAACATGCAGCAGGCGGTGCCGTGAGCAGGTGGATGGCTTGGCGGCATGGTGGAAGAAGTCAGCAAGGCGGGGAACATGGAAGGAGCACTGAGGACGAGGAAGAACATGGGAGTCAGAATAATACCGATAAGGCGTAGCTTCCTTGAATGTGCAAGGCCGATGTACCACGGTGGAACGTTAATACTCTGGCGAGGATTTCCAGGATCTGGCAGGCTTTTTTTTATGCAGGCAGAGATGATTATGGCTGATTGAAAACAGGTGCGTGGCCACGGTGGTGCTGATTTTACGGAAGGGAGAGCGAGAGGGGGAGAGAGAGAGAGAGATGTGGGATTGATGATTTTGGTGATAAGGAAGGGACCAATAAAGCGCGGAGTGAGTTCACGGGATTCGGTTTGAAGTGGGAGGTCACGGTAGGAAAGCCAAACTATCTGACTCACCTTGTATGCAGACGTGGGAGAGCGATGAAGATCCGTCAGCCGCTTATTCTTCTCAGTAGACCGAGTCAGAGCCGCCCTGACGTTCTTCCATACTGACTGGATCCGTCACAGGTGATCCCTCACCATGGAAACCCCCACTGTACGCTCCTGTTCCTTAAACAACAGAGGTTGGAAACCATAACATGCCATGAAAGGAGACATACCTGTGGCGGACCTGGTGAGGGAGTTGTGGGCATATTCAATCCACGGGAGAAAGGTGCTCCAGGCGGCGGGATTGCGTGCAGCAACGTAGCGAAGAGCCGACTCTAGACTCTGATTTGCCCGCTCCGTCTGGCCGTTGGACTGTGGATGGTAACCAGAAGACAGACTGGCTGCTGCGCCCTCCGCCTTACAGAACTCCTTCTATACCTGGGAGGAGAACTGAGGACCTCGGTCCGAGACGATGTCAACGGGAATACCGTGGATCTTAAATACATTAAGGACCAGGTTATTAGCGGTTTCAAAAGCAGAGGGTAATTTGGAGAGGGGTATGTAATGGACACACTTGGCGAAAAGATTGATAACGGTAAGTATAATGGTGTTACCTTTCGAGGGGGGTAAACCGGTGACGAAGTCCAAGGCAATGTGGGACCAAGGGCAGCTCGGGATGGGTAAGGGACGCAGCAGACCAGTTGGGGGTTGATGCGAAGCTTTTCCTTGGGCACACACAGAGCTAGGACGTACTCTCACGTGTCTTTTACCAGACTGGGCCTCCAGAAATGTTGTTGGATGAAGTGGGTGGTACGTGTGATTGCGGGATGACAGGTGAGCTTTGAGTTTTGGGCCCAGTGAAGGATGTCGGCGCGTGTGGAATTGAGCGCGAACAGCCGGTCTGGAGGTCCAGATTTGGGATCCGGTTGGGTCCTCTGAGCCACTTTGACCACTTGTTCGATCCTCCAGGTAGCAACCCCGACGAAGCAGGAGGAGGGGAGGATGGTTTCATGTTCATCAGGGCTGGAGGGGGGTGAGTACATGCAGGAAAGGGCGTTAGGCTTGCTGGTCCAGGAACCAGGACGGAAGGAGAGACTGAAATTAAACTGGCTCAAGAAGAGTGCCCGGCGAGCTTGTCGGGGATTGAGACGTTCGGAACGGAGGTATGCAAGGTTTTTGTAATCGGTCCAAATGATAAATGGAGACTCAGCCCCTTCCAGCCAATGCCTCCACTCCTCCAAGGTCCAGATGATAGCCAGCAGCTCACGGTTGCCAACACCTTAGTTTCTCTCGGCAGGGGACAGTCGACAAAAAAAAAAAAGGCACAGGGATGACTTTTATGGGACGTGGGGTCCCGCTGCAAGAAGACGGCCCCCGCTCCAGTGTCCGAGGCGTTAACTTCCACCACGAACTGGAGGGAGGGGTCAGGGTGGCGTAAGATGAGAGCACTGGTGAACAAGGTATTTAGCTGGTCGAAGGCTTGGGATGCAGCCAGAGTCCACTGGAAAGGGGAGCTGGTGGAGGTGCGGCTGGTGAGAGGAGTCGCAACTTGAGTGTAATTGCGGATGAAGCGGCGATAGAAGTTGGCGAGTCCCAGGAAGCATTGTAGTTCTTTCCGGGGGGAGGGAGTGGGCCAGTTGACGACTGCTTGGATCTTGGCTGGGTCTGGTTGTAATTGACCTTTGGCAATGATATAGCCCAGGAAATGTATGTAGGTGAGGTGGAATTTACGCTTTTCTGGTTTGACATACAGGCATTTCTCAAGGAGTCGTCGGAGAACTTGGCGGACATGACAGCGGTGCTCTTCGGGGGAGTGGGAGAAAATGAGAATGTCGTCTAAGGAGACGAAAACAAACCAGTTCAGCATGTTGCGTAGGACATTATAAATGAAAGTTTGGAAGACGACAGGGCGTTGGTTTATCCGAACGGCAAGCCCAGGTATTCAAAGTGTCCGAGGGGGGTATTGAAAGCGGTTTTCCATTCGTCCCCCTCTCTGATACGGATGAGATGATAGGCATTGTATAAGTCCAATTTGATGAGTATCTGGGCGTCACAGATGGGTTCAAATGAGGGGTCAATGATGGGTAGTGGAGATTTGTTTTTCCAGTGATTTCATTTAGTCCCGGATAGTCGATGCAGGGGCGGAGAGTGGTGTCTTTTTTCTCAATAAAGAAAAAAACGGCCCCCACGGGCATTTTTCTCAGGGCGGGAAAAGTTGAAAAGATGCCTGGAAGTGAGAGGGGCTCCTGGCAGAGGATCGATAGCGCAGTCATAAGGGCGGTGGAGGTAAAGAAATGGCAAGATCCTTGCTGAAAACTATGGAAAGGTGATGATATTCTTCCAGGACCCGGGAGAGGTCGACTGGTGTGGCAGGTGGTTGAGGTTTACTGGAGGGTGGCATGACGGAAAGCAGACAGTCTGAGTGCCAGTCAGCACTCCATCCGGTGATAGCAAGGTGGGTCCATTCTATGGCGGGGTTGTGCTTCTTGAGCCAGGGAATTCAGAGGACTAGCGGGGTCTCCGGCGAAGATATAATGAATAATAAAATGTCCTCACGGTGATTTCCTGAGATGAGTAATGTAAACGGTGCTGTTTGGTGGGTGACACAGGAGATGAGTCGCCCATCCAGGGCAGTGACTATTTTGGGTGACTGGACTAGTTTGAGAGGGAGTTCGAGCTGATGTGCCAATTCCTCATGAATAAAGTTATGATCTGCTCCGGAGTCAAGGAGGGTAATAACGGCTGTGTTGCGAGCGTAACTAAGAATACATGGTCATATGGGAGGTAGAGCTTGGGGAAGTGGTGGATTGGCTCACCACAGCACTCTCGGGCCGTGGTGAGCCTGGTCTTTCTGTCTCAAGGGGCATGTGGAGATGAAATGGCCTGATTTAGCGCAATAAATGCAAAGTCGCTGGGTGACACGGCGCTGACGTTCCTGGGGGTCTAGCCTGGTGTTGCCGAGTTGCACGGGTTCATCTGGTGCAATGGGGGGTGACGAAGGCGGGCGAGGTGCAATGCTCATGGAGGATGTTTGTCGTCACTTTGTCCTGAAGTTTTAAACTTCTAAAAGGTGACGTGGTGTCCCCTTCCTAGATAAAACAGTTTGATTTATAACGCTGTAATTTAAAATTACGCTAAACCGGAAGTAACTCAGGCATCGCGTCCATCTTATTCTTTCCTCCTAAATTAATCACATTTTTATTCGACTAATATACGCTACAGGGGGTGGGGGGATTATTGAAATTGCACTTGTGATCTTTCCGGCTTTGAAGAAAAGGTGAGGTGGTAACCCAAAAAAAATGTGTTTCATCTAACGAGACAGAACAAGACCAAAAGATAGAGACAGGAAAAAAAGATTAAGAAGGGGGCTGTTGAATTAACCTGCATTTGATTGCTCTCTGTCAGAGTGGCAGCAGGACCAGCAGCAAGAGGCAAATCATCTGTGATAGCCCTTCCTGCTTTTTCCCCTTTGAAAGACACAGATCAAACACACCCTACTCACAGGCCCTTTCAGCCTTATCGGATTGATTGACACACAAATGTCTTGGCTGATGCTCCGTCTTCCCATATAACGCTTTCTTCCACCACGTTTCGCTCCATCTTCCTTTCTTTAATCAGTCGCAACTTGAATTGAAGCCCTTCTCAGGGATAAAAGCAAAGGTCTTTTCCAAACTAAAGAAAGGAGGGAATTAGAATTGCAGAAAAACAGCCCCAAAGCATGATGTCTCCACCCCCATGCTTCACAGTAGGTATGGTGTTCTTTGGATGCAACTCAGCATTCTTTCTCCTCCAAACACAGTTTTTACCAAAAAGTTCTATTTTGGTTTCATCTGACCATATGACATTCTCCCAATCCTCTTCTGGATCATCCAAATGCTCTCTAGCAAACTTCAGACGGGCCTGGACATGTACTGGCTTAAGCAGGGGCACACGTCTGGGACTGCAGAATTTGAGTCCCTGGCGGCGTAGTGTGTTACTGATGGTAGCCTTTGTTATTTTGGTCCCAGCTCTCTGCAGGTCATTCACTAGGTCCCCCGGTGTGGTTCTGGGATTTTTGGTCACCGTTCTTGTGATCATTTTGACCCCACAGGGTGAGATCTTGCGTGGAACCCCAGATCGAGGGCGATTATCAGTGGTCTTTTATCTCTTCCATTTTCTAATATTTACTCACACACTTGATTTCTTCACACTAAGCTGCTTACCTATTGCAGATTCAGTCTTCCCAGCCTGGTGCAGGTCTAAAATTTTGTTTCTGGTGTCCTTTGACAGCTCTTTGGTCTTGGCCATAGTGGAGTTTGGAGTGTGACTGTTTTAAGTTGTGAACAAATACTTATTTTCCACTATAATTTGCAAATAAATTCTTTAAAAATTAGACAATGTGATTTTCTGGATTTTTCTTCTCATTTTGTATCTCACAGATGTGGTATACCTATGATGAAAATTACAGGATGCTCTCATCTTTTTAAGTGGGAGAACTTGCACAATTGGTGGCTGACTAAATACTTTTTTGCCCCACTGTATATATGTAGGCCTTTAAGAGGGCATCTGGGGGTGAGTAGTGTGACGTAAGCATAAGGAAAGGTCACTCTGGGATAAGACGCTGTTGGCATGCGTTGTAGCTGACAGCAGCTCGTAAGTTTGTGATGTTCTTGTGTTGCTGCGAGTTCAATGAAGCAACATGACATGAAAGTGCATTGGCGAGTCCCTTCCTCCTTGACCTCTTCTGAGGGCATCACAGTGCTATTAAAAGTGTTGTACCTGACCGAGTTCAATGAATACAAGTTCATGAACTAGTTCATATTTTGTGCGAATGTGAACTGAACTTACTTCATTTCTGCCTAATGAGTATAATTGAGAATGTGCTCATTATAGTGGCAGAGATAGTGTCAAAGGCTTTCAAATAAAAGTTCATTTTCATTCAAGAGTGACAGGTTTTGTTAGGGACTTCCCTTCCAGGAAAACCCCATCTGAACACAAGGTACAAGGTACTTTTATTGTCAATTCTGACATTGAGGACTGAAATTACGGTACACAAGGGCCGCGGTGCTACAAAAGACAGTACAAATAATTACAATATAAAAACTAAATCAACTATTGTATATACAGTATAAAAAGTATTAATTGAATGTGTGTGAAATATCAACGGTCAAGTGACGTCTTCGTCGGGGCTGCTACCTGGAGGATCGAACAAGTCAAGGTCAGAGAACCAAGGGAAAAAAAGACATTTATAAATTAGATGACAAAAGCCCAATGCTGCTAAAGCGGCCGGTGCGACCTTGAGTCTAGTGTGAGCGTGTGAGTGTCTACGCGTGTGTGTGTGCATGTATTGTGTGTATTGTTTGTGTGAGTGTTTGTGCATCTACATATTTGTGGGGTGTCAATAGTTCAGAGTTCAGGTGGGCAGAGGACAGAAGAGGTAGAGGGGCAGAGAATTCAGATTCCTGACAGCCTAATGAATAAAACTGTCTTTGAGTCGGCTCGTCCTGGCCCGCAGACTCCGCAGTCTCCTGCCTGATGGCAGCAGACTGAAGAGGCTGTGTGACGGATGGGTGACATCCCCTGCTATGCGGCGGCCTTTTTGGGTGAGGCGGGTGCTGTAAATGTCCTGCAGGGAGGAAAGAGAGGTTCCGATGTTCTTCTCAGCTGCCCTCACTATGCGATGGAGAGTCTTGCGGCAGGATGCGATGTAGTCACCACACGGTGATGGAGTTGGTCAAGATGGCCTCTATGGTAAAACAGTCTTTAAGTGCCTCAAGACACACTCTTCTGGCCACACTCGTACCTGTTTCCTAACTGGTTAGGAGACTTTAACCAGTGGTCTGTAAACTGGCATATTCGCACATAACATGAACTGGTTCATATTTTGTGCGAATAAAAAAAAGAATAGAATAGAACTTATGTCAAACATGTGATTTATGGCCTTGTTTTGACAGGTTTATGGCTTTGACCTTTAAGAGGTTTTTTGGTTTATTACGGCTCCCTCTAGTGGTCATAAAACTGCTAATACCAGTACCTCAAAGGGTCATGCATGGTCACCCGGCACTTCAGAGGGTTATAAAACAATAAAAGTGGTACTTCAAAGAGTTATAAAACAATAAAAGTAACACACGCTATAAAATTGGTACTTCAAAGGGTTATAAAAGTGTCACGTGGTATTAAGTCTGGTGCTTCAAAGTTTAATGCGAGGTCAGACAGGTTGACATGAGGTCACGTGGTATAATTAGGGCAAGGGTCATGCGAGATCACCCCTCGAACATGCCCGGGCAGATGTTTGGGAGAGGTATTGGTGGGAGGAGGGGTTGGGGGTCACGCAAGTCAATAGTGTGCATTATACATAGGTATAGGGGAAAATTAGAAACTTTCACATTTTATAAATGTATGCCGCCATCTAGAGGTTATGAAAAAGCTCTGCACTTTCATTCCAATTTGCCACCGCCACCTAGAGGTTACGAGAAAGGTGTAGACTTTCATTCTAACATGCCACCGCCACCCAGAGGTTATGAAAAGGTGTATAGTTGTGCTCATAAATTGACATACCCTGGCAGAATTTGTGAAATATTGTTTTTTGAATACGACTGATGTAGGCTCCAGCACGCCCGCCACCCGAGTGAGGATGAGTGGTAAAGAAAATTAATGCATGGATGGAAATACTGAACAACAGCCATCATTAATTTCTTTATGTTTATGTTTTGTTTAATGATAATGCTTTTAAGGAACAGTCCTTAAATGGTTCAGGTCCTACTTGGATAAAATGAGTTATTTTGTAACCATTGGAGGTGCTCAATCTCATTGAATGGCAATGACCTATGAGGTTCCTTAAGGGTCAGCTCTTGGACCCCTCCTGTTCAGCCTGTATATGCTACCCTTGGGTCAAATTCTTCAGAACTTTAATCTTGACTTTCCTGGCTATGCAGATGACACACAGTTATATCTAGCAGTGTCTCCAGATGACTACAGTTAAATTGAGGTGTTGTGTTACTGTCTAAAACAGATAAATATCTGGATGAGTCAAAATTGTCTTCAATCAAACCACAACAAAACTGAGATAATTGTTTTTGGCAATAAAGCAAAGAGAATTTCTGTTAGTAAATACTTGTTAGTAAATACTTGGAGTGAAACCAAAGACCAAGTCCAAAACCTTCATGTTCTGATAGATTCCGACCTGATTTTCAACAGTCATATCAAATCAATTACTAAAACTGCCTTAAACCATCTGAAGAACATATCCAGAGTGAAGGCTTCCATGTGTCAAGCAGACCAGGAGAAGCTCATCCATGCTTTTATCTCAAGTAGACTTGACTATTGTAATGGTCTTCTGACTGGACTCCCTAAAAAGAGCAATAAACAGCTACAGGTCATTCAGAATGCTTCGGCTCGGGTTCTGACCAGAACAAAGAGGTCAGAGCATATTACTCCAATTCTAAAGTCTTTACACTGGCTTCCAGTCAGCTTTAGAACAGATTTTAAAGTTCTGCTACTGGTCTATAAATCACCAAACGGTTTAAGTCATGAATGCATGAATGAAATGCTAATTGAATATAAACCCAGTAGGGCTCTGAGATCGACAGACTCAGGTCAAATAGTGGAGCACAGAGTCCAAAGCAAACATGGTGAAGCAGCATTTAACTATTATGCTGCACACAAATGGAATAAGTTGCCAACAGAAGTGACATCAGCCCCAAGTGTGCATGTTTTTAAGCCCATGTTAAAAACATGGGCTTAAAAAGCTTTTTCCCATGCTTTTTAGAGCATTTCCACTTTTAAATTATATTTCCTGCACTGTATGCTGTTTTAATTGTATTTTAATTTTATTTTTTATTTTTTTTCTCTTTGTTTTAAATGTTTACAAGCTGTTTTTTCTTTGTTTTTAAATGATTTTAATCATGTAAAGCACATTGAATTACCTTGTGTATGAAATGCGCTTTATAAATAAATTAGCTTTGCTTTGCTTTTCTGAAACGCTTGACAGTTTAATTTGAATCCCATTAAAATAAAATTAAATGTGTTTCGCCTGGCCCTTCATGTTTTCTTTAAAAAAAAATTACCCATCTTACAAATTCTGCCTCAAATCAAACATATGAGCACAACTGTGTGTTTTCTCATTTACTAAATGAAATAGGGCTGTGAATTTCAAAATAAGAACAAGTAAATAAAAAGAAAGTGTTTCGTGTTCAAAGAAAGTGCTTAACTTCAGAATAATTCTTTGAAAAAACTAATAAAATACAGATAATACTTGTTTTGATCATATGGGTAGAAGCAAAATCATGCATTGTAAAAATGCATTATACATAGGTAGAAGGGTTTTCCAGAATTTTGAGGTCAACTTTGGAGGTGCGTATTAAACATGGGTGTGCATTATACCCGAGAAATTACAATAAAAAAGCCGAAACTAAAATCAACTTAGGTGTAATATAAAGTGCAACATTCTCATGAAATAAATATTACAATATGAACACACACAGTGTACTCTTATTAAAATGACTACACTTCTGTCCACAACATTTTGTATTGTTTTAGCTAAAATTATATTAATGGAGAAATATTTGAAATTTTCACATTACCACGATATGTTTTTATGTATTTGACGTTCACGCAGTAATTAAGATACTGTATAATGAAATAAAGTGACACAGCAGTGACTCAGTACTCGAGTAGTACATAGTAGTATATACTAATCATTGGTAGTAATAAGTTAAAAACAAAAATAATATCCAAGGAAGGCATAGCCGCTGCAAAAACCCATCCTATTCCATCTTCCCCCAATTTGCTAATCCAACAATATAATTTTGAAATTATATGGTAAACCTTATCGAAGAATATCAAGTCCACCTGGGTTTGAGTTGAGTTAGTAATTATTGTTGGTTATTTATCATTGATGTTGATTTGAATGTTAGAGCAAATATGAGTCATTTTCCCACCAGTATTGTCAAACCAGTTTAGATTAAAATTCCTCGTTTACTGTGATTTAATGACCCATAACTAAAATCAATTTATGCGTAATATTCAGTGCAACCTTCTCATTGAATAAATATTATAACAATACGCAGAGACATAGGGTGTACTCATATTAAATTGAATACACCTCTGACCACAACATTTATTATTTATTGTATTAGTTAAAGTAATGTTGTTGAAGTAATATTCAAATTTGCATATTCATGCACTGATTGAGATATAATGAAATAGAAGTTACAGCGCAGTTACTCGGTACTCAAGTAGTTTTTAAAGTATTTATTAGGAAGACTACTTTTTACTTCTATTTAAAGTTCACGCACTGATTAAGAAATAATGGAATAGAAGTAATAGTGCAGTTACTCATACTCGAGTAGTTTTTTTTTAGGTATTTATTTGGAGGTCTACTTTGTACTTTTACTAGGGTCATATTATTTTAAAGTAATAGTACATACTCCTCTCGTCATGCCTCCTCTCCCCATGGTATGCTATTGGGCCATAAAATCACAAACATTGTACATACTATAGCTGAACTTTACGCTGAATGTCAACTTATTCAAAGTGGTCTTTTATTGTTAAAAAAAAAAAAAGTTAAAATAAAAACTGAGCTCTTAGTCTTTGATTATACATGCCGCCAATGACTTCAATCAATGGACACGGTGAAACACTACACCACAGGGGAAAACCGCCCTTTTATTAGGTCACCTGTTGATTTCAGCAGCCCCCAACATGTCTCATGACACAAGCTTTGTCTAGTCCATTGCTTCAGTGTTCCTGATTAAACATTGTTTTTTGCTTTGATTAAGTGTTTTTTTTCCATTGTTCTTATTGTTAATGTTAATGTTTTGTATATTACAGACCCCCTTAGACAGATACGGGTAGAATACAGAACTAATCATTGATTAAGATCATCTCATCACAAAAACAAAAAGAGTAGATTCCTCTACAAGACATGACACAATTGGAACCATAGCACATATTTGAAAAAGTGAACAGTGAACAATATCATGTATTATGTTTCCCCCGCACTCATAAAAACAATGAAACGAACATACAAAAACATACAAGCAAAGGGATGTAATTACTAACGAATTCCAAAAGTCATTTATTCATGTGTCAATTAAGATGGTAAACAAGGTCACATAATACCATAGTCTTGTAGGGTCGTGTTTTAATTACAGTATACTCAAAAGTCTGATGATTTTGCTTCGACAAACTGCTAACATGTTCTACCGCTTTTTCATTGAGTCTGTTTCATCTTACAGCCTGGGTTGAGCAACCTAACGCTTGAAAACAAGAACTCCCTCAACCAAATCGAGGCAATAAAGTTACTTAATCTAACCTAACCTATTATAAAGACTAGCATTCTGTGCAGCCATAAGAGGTAGTGGAAGGAGGTTCATAGGGAAATTATATTATTTTTGTAAAATATTTTTGTAATTGTCACAGCATCAGTATTCACACATATACACATGTGGAATGATAATAAAGATAGTGTATGCACTTAGGAAGGATTAAAAGAAGATTTCTATCTTAACACAGTAAAATATATTTAAGATGTTGGTAAATAATAAATAGACACAGGCAATATTTGTACAATTAGTATTAAAGTATGAAAGTATGAACACTCGTATATACTGATGAGGCGGCACGGTGACCGACTGGTTAGAGCGTCAGCCTCACAGTTCTGAGGACCCGGGTTCAATCCCTGGCCCCGCCTGTGTGGAGTTTGCATGTTCTCCCCGTGCCTGCGTGGGTTTTCTCCGGGCACTGTGGTTTCCTCCCACATCCCAAAAACATGCATTAATTGGAGACTCTAAATTGCCCAAAGGTGTGACTGTGAGTGCGAATGGTTGTTTGTTTGTATGTGTCCTGCGATTGGCTGGCAACCAGTTCAGGGTGTACCCCGCCTCCTGCCCGATGACAGCTGGGATATAGGCTCCAGAACGCCCGCGACCCTAGTGAGGAGAAGCGGCTCAGAAAATGGATGGATGGATATACTGATGAAACATAAGTACATCTGCTGCCACTGCTTCCAGACGGGAAATAGAAGTATGTGACTTAAGTGTGGCGCCGTTGAATATGTTTTCCACTAACCCTAATTCTCCTTAATCCTAACCTTAACCCATCCTAAACTGCCTCAAACCCCAACCGTAGCCCTAAACCTAGCCACAACAAACTTATTTGTTTTTATTTCATACAAATGTGATACGTTTGGGATGGTCATCTCGTTACATCTGCATAGCCTGCCCTAATCGCCAGTAGCCAGTCATGTCACAGCGGGGCGCGTCCTGCCTGGAAACTATGTGGAAATACTAATAACACGTCACAGCTGTGTGAGAACGCGAGGTGCGTTCAGGGACACTGTGTAAATGGGAGTGAATATGTGCTTTGGTGGTCATAATTGCAAAAATAGTTTGGCCGACAAAGAAAATTATTATTTATTATCGGAATGCTTTGATTAAAAGTGTGTACACACTGTCAGGATATGGAATTTATTTTGTTTTGTAATATAAGAATAGATAAAATATTTTGTCAATATAGTCAGCCACAGCTGCAAGGATTGCAAAGGTATCAATGTCCTTTCACCATCGTTCCTGTCATACTGTGTTACATGTTTTAAATGTTTGCACATTAAGGACAAAAGTCCTGTTTTTGTTTTTTCTCCTTATGCCTTTTTTAATGAATGCCTTGTGTTTTTTTATACTTACAAGAAATGCTAAGAAGAAAAAATACCGTTTAAACTGAAATTTATTTGTTTTCTTGCCTCACTGAAAATATTTCGAGACATGAAAATACAGTTTGTTGCTCAATCTGAATTTAAGAAATAAAAGATTCGATAATCGAAAAAAGAAAAACAATTAGTCATTCATTTTTATGCGAAATGGCTTATTTTTTCTTGTGCATTCTTAATTGGTCTTTAACCAAGCAAAAATTTAATTTATCTGAATACTCGATTATTCGATAAGTTTTATTAGGATACTCGTATACTAGAATATTCGTTAGCTGCAGCGCGAATCTAAATCACAAAAATAAACAGTCTGCTTAAACTAATACTATACAAACAATTATATGTTTTCATACTTCTATAGAACATAACATGCAAACGTTAACGTGACAGGGAGGAAAAAGTAAGTGAACCCTTGGATTTAATAACTTGTTGACCCTCCTTCTGCAGCAATAACCTCAACCACACGTTTCCTGTAGTTTCAGATCAGATGTGCATAACGATCAGGAAGAATTTGGGACCATTCCTCTTCACAAAACTGTTGTAGTTGAGCAAGATTCCTTGGCTATCTGGTGTGAATAGCTCCCTTGAGGTCATGCTACAGCATCTCAATTGGGTTGAGGTCAGGACTTGACCTGAGCCACTCCAGAAAACCTATTTTCTTCTTATGAAGCCATTCTGTTGTTGATTTGCTTCTGTGATTCGGATCATTGTCCAGTCGCAACACCCATCCTCTTTTGAGCTTCAACTGTTGGACAGATGTCATCAAGTTCTTCTGCAAAATATCTTTATAAACTTGTGTATTAATTTTTCCATTGATGACAGCAAACTGTCCAGGCTCTGAGGAAGCAAAGCATGCTCATACCGTAATGTTCATGCACTTCATGCTTCACAGTTGGAATAAGGTTTTGATATTGGTGTGCTCTGCCATTTTTCTCTACACATGGCATTATGTCTTCCTTCTAAACAATTCAACGTTGTTTTCATCTGTCCAACGAATATATATATGTATATTAGCAAACTTCTAACGTGCAGCAAAGCTTCCTCCTTGGTGTTCTCCCATGAACCCCATATTTATCCATCCATCCATTTTCTGAGCCGCTTATCCTCACAAGGGTCGCGGGCGTGCTGGAGCCTATCCCAGCTGTCAACAGGCAGGAGGCGGGGTACACCCTGAGCTGGTTGCCAGCCAATCGCAGGGCACATATAAACAAACAACCATTTGCACTCACATTCACACCTACGGGCAATTTAGAGTCTTCAGTTAACCTACCATGCATGTTTTTGGGATGTGGGAGGAAACTGGAGTACCCGGAGAAAACCCACGCAGGCACGGGGAGAACATGCAAACTCCACACAGGCGGGGCCGGAATTGAACCCCGGTCCTCAGAACTGTGAGGCAGACGCCCTTACAGTCCGCCACCGTGCCTACCCCATATTTAATGTTTTACAAATGTTAGATTTGTCAACAGAGATGTTGACGTGACAGTGATTTCTGTTAGTCTTCAGATGACACTCTTGGGTTCTTTTTTTTACCTTTTTGAGCATTTTGCCGTGTTCTTGCAGTCATCTTTACAGGACGGCCACTCCTATGGAAAAGAAGCAACAGTGCTACTAAACTTTCTAGATAATTTTTAGAATTTGTCTAACCGTGCACTGATGAACATCAAGACAAAGGGTTCACATACTTTTTCAGACCGCTCTATAGAGTCCTCTTGCTTAAATCATTCATGTGCATGTAATACCCACATCTATCTAATGGACAAAACCAAACTTAATATTATCTGGCCTCCATACTTGGATTTGGCAACATACAGCATCACAGCTTTTTCAGCCCACCGACTGTGTCACTTTTTTGCCTGAAGGAATACTTTAAAGACCAGTGTGTGCGATTTAATATTTGTCTATTGTACATAAGCTGAAACAGTCAAACACACACAGTGGGTCCTCTCCTGTGAGTGATGTATGGAGGGAATACTTGAAGGCAGCACTGTTCCTCCGGTATGGGATCGTGAATAGGACCAGACAGACAGGCCGCCTTCTCCTGTGACTCCTAATCCATTATTTAACCCACCTTCTCCCTCAATTCAGACACACACTACTTACACAGGTACAGCTAAGTTTTCTAAGACAAGAGGGATGTGCAGATGGGTTGGCGGGGGGATATTGAGCAAATAAGAAAAAAATTGACTTAAAACTTTGGGAGCAGACGATTAAAACAAGTCAAGACTGCTGCTATTCAGTTTCAGCCTCCTTTGCCAAATCTTGATCTATACTGAGCCAACACAACCCCTTATATCAATGTCTTCCCTTATCTACAGCGTCTTTGGCTCGAGTGCTCTTTTTGTGAACTCTGATGTGACCTTTGCCCCCTTTTACTGTACCAAGCACCCTTGTCTTCTTCATTTGCCTCTCGTTGTTTGTTTGGTGACTCTCCAGACACAGCGGAAGCCTCACTAATTACCAAAAGGCTCTACTTTCCCAACTAAACAACCAATTATCAGCGTTTTTGCTGAAGCCGAGTCCCATGTTTTCTGATACAGTGGGCTATTAAGGACCCTTTTTTCTCCCCCACCATAATTGAATCCCCTGGCTGCTCATCAGTGGGCTATTTTAAGGCAATGTGCAGTTTGTAATCAGAGGTCCTGCCTATTAGACTATCAGATCCCAATTAAGTGCCCTCTTATTTCCAACATAACAAGTCGCTACTGCCACTGCTGTTATTGTAGTTCCCTTTTTAGTGGCCAGTTTCTGTTTGGAGTGCAAAAATAAAAGGGCAAAGGTTAATTTCAGTGTTAACAGTGTTGCGTGTTTTTTTTAACATGTACACATATATGTGATGAGGAATTACTGAAATGAGCAGTGATCTAGATATAAAATTCAATTGTCTAATTGATGTGGCTCTCTGGTTTGTTTATTCCTGTTTTATACAGAAAATAGTCTTTTACAGTACAAGCGGTATCAAAAGAGTTTAGTCAATTTCTTTAGAGATTAGATTTTATGGTCTGCTTCCATCTGTAGAGTAAATTTAATGTCAACATAAATCTGTGCTGTGCCTGAAACACTGATTTCATGATGAAACTGATGGATGTAATTCAAGTGCCTCTGTAACATCAGGGAGCGCTCAACCTAATCTATTGCAAATGTTTTTTCAACCACTTTTATTTAGGTTTTATGAGTGCACATATCGCAAACCTCTCATTAGCAAATAGATAGGCACCGAAGTTCCTAAACTACAAATGCAAACATCTATCTCCTGCTGCCTCTTGGGCCTCTCTGGCAAAATTGGATGCGTCTTATTGCAGATTTTAAATTTGAGAAGAAAAAAAGTTCAGAACTGAATGCCTTGACCAACAGGACCTGTTTCTGTCCTCTCATGGTTATAGAATTTTTCGCTACAGTTCTCTTGGTCGTGTCATGATGACAGCTGAAGTTGAGGGGAGCCAGAGTGTGAAAGAGGCCCACAAAGAGCAGGTTTTGAATTTGTATGTGAATTAATACTGTACGAAGTTTTTGTATGTGTGTGTGTGTGTGTGAGAGAGAGAGAGCGAGCATCCGCATGTGTTTGTGTGTCCATGTGTTACAAAGAGAAAGTGTGCACATCTCCAAGTTTGTGTGTTTAGTGTTGGTGTCGACTCCCCACAGCCTAATTAAAGGGCAAGGGAAGCCACTCACAGAGTTTAAATCTAAAAGGGTAAATTAGCACTCAAAAGGGGTGTGGCAAATTCACATTTTCACACAGGCCATGAAATCTCTTTTGACACCTTTGGGGAAAAAAAATTAAAAAGGGCGGGGGGGGGGGGGGTGAACAAGGAGGATGAAGAAAGGGGTAACATCTTAATGAGACCTCAGTGCGTATTTTTTATGTATTTTTTCTGAGATATGGGATGAATAGGCTCGTATAAAATGACACCCCACAGTTTGCTAGGTCTACATAGTGAGCCCATGTGGCTATGTGACGAGGAATCTATCCTGGGTGTAGCCCAGAAGTGAACTGACCCCGCACAATGCCCATGATAGTCGGAAATCACTATCTATATTCATCATCACATCAAGAGAAAAAAAATTTAACTAAAAATCTGAAATGGGCAGCATGCACTGAAGTGCAAACATAGGCGTTGTTGTTGTTGTTGGGTTTTTTGCTCTTTATTAGACTGACCAAAAAAAATAAGAAAGTGCTCTCTGGTGATAGCTTGAGCGAGGCAATCATCCATCCATCCATCCATCCATTTTCAACACCGCTTATCCTAGTTAGGGTCGCGGGACGCTGCAGCCTATCCCAGCTGACTTCGGGCGAAAGGCGGACTACACCCTGAACTGGTGGCAGGGCACATATAGACACGAACAACCATTCACACTCACATTCACAACGTCAATGACTGGGAACTGAACCCACGCTGCCTGCACCAAAGTCAGGCAAGTGTACCACTACACCATCAGTGACTCCGAGGCAATCAAAAAAATGATAAAAATGATCAGAAGAAATGTGCAGCGAATTGGCCAACAGAGCAATTAATATAATAATAAAATTGAAGACTCTAAATTGCCTGTAGGTGTGAATGTGAGTGTGAATAGTTGTTTGTTTATATGTGCCCTGTGATTGGCTGGAGACCAGTTCAGGGTGTACGCCGCCTCTCGCCCGGAGATAGCTGGTATAGGCACGCCCGCGACCTAGGATAAGCGGTACAGAAAATGGATGGATGGATAAAAATATTAGAACATTTAATTTAGTGATTCTTTCACATACCCCTAGAGGGAGCCTGAATACCGCACTTTGAGAATCACTGTACATGTTACAGTGGCTAACTTATTTTTCCAGATGTATGGCCCACTGAGAATATTTCAAAAGTTTACTTAAACATATACCTAAAGGTGTTTTGATGATTATATCTGATATTCCTTGTTATTTCATAGTTTGAAATACAAAAAAAAATCTGTGGTACAATGGCGTCCTAAAAGAGCTTAAAGGTTTCATGTTATATACTACAGCTTCATAATTTCCTGTTTATGTATTGGGCAGTGGCAGCTAACTTGCCGGTACATGTCTGTCTTATGTCCTCCAATGTTTCTGTTGCCTCTGTGTTTTATCTGCTCTTTCTGACTGCTATGAAGTGTGATGTTGGAATGTGCGAAGATGTCTGTGTGTTTCCCCAGAGTGAGACACCTAATAGAGATTCTTGGTCTGCAATACAAATATATTGTAGCGATACAAAAGCACGCACAGGATTTCATTTCCAATCTTACAGGATATTGCCCAAGGACTAAGTGTGTTTGTGCATATTGGAGATTTTATGTGCACATTGAGTCTCACATGTCACTCTATTGCATTGGTTCCTGGAAAATAGATCTTAGTTCTGCCAATCCTGGGCCTGCAGGCATAAGAGGCCTTAACGGATGTCTCTCTCAGTGAAACACACAAGCACATCCTTTCCCTTACCCACACACATACAAGCAAGTCTGAGACTCACCCTCCTGGACTCACAGTGAGGAATACAGATTCAGGTCCCTCTGTAGATAGTGATCAGCCTTTCTGTGGCTTCAGAAATGTAATCTTCACCAGGCTGCTGAATTGATAATACTCACCCGTATGCATTTTATTACAAAGGCCAAGTTTGTAAAAAGGTAATCATTTACTGTTGCTACTATCTACCCTAAGCCATACATCTTCTGTCGTCACAGGACAAAGTTCTCCCGCTTCTTCTCACTTTTCTTAAACTGTGTTTTACTTGGCAGTACATTTACAAAATAACACCTATACTTTATGAGTTTTCACCTACTGCTTTATCCTCATAGCAAGCACCAATAACTAAGCAAGCACCAATAACAATAACGTGTGTACATGTGTGTGTGTGTGTGTGTCTGTTGGACATAAGGGTTAAAAATGACAGTGAATGAAGGGCTAATCCCTTTGGGCGTATAGCAGAATTCAAAACCAGGCCCCAATTTCAATTATCGTATTTATCATATTTATTCATTCTGTCCTACTTTATGGTGTCTCTCACATTTGCTCTCTCTCTCTCAGATCCTTCTTATGTACATTTATTTCCCACCATTGCTCTCTCCACTGCCAGTCATGTTGATTGACAGCACTCAAGTGCCCCCCCCCCCAGTAACGTGTCTTATTTTTTCTTCATTTTGTCTTCTTGGGCAGATGCTGTACTGAGGTCTTATCAGGAAACCCAAATTATTATTACAATTTTTTTTTTCTTCGAGAAAAAGCTGGCTGCCACTCAAAATGATTGACAGATCTCAGATTTGCAGCCTGTAGCGCTGGGATTTCCTTGAAGTTGCTTTGTTGATATTTTATTGTATTGAAGTTGCATGTGTGCTTTTATTATTAAGCATCCTATGTCACACACACAAACTGTAAATACACAGTGGTCTGACCTTGGCGGTGATTTCAACTGACAGATGGCAATCTAGTCTTCTCAGCACGTACCAGGTTAAAATTAGCCTTGTAAAGATCTTTGTTTGGGCATGCATTTTTATCTTTAGAATCATTGGTATAGGAATGTATTAAATTTGGTGTGGGCTCACAAGGATATTTCGCGGTTGAAATAAGTATTTAACATGTCACCATTTTTCTCACTGCATATATTTCCAAAGGTGCAATTGACCTGAAAATTTCACCAGATGTTTGGAACAACCCAAGTAATCCATACATACAAAGAAAGGAGAACAAATTAGCTCAGAAGTTAAGTAATAATGTGAAATGACACAGGGAAAAAGTATTGAACACGCCAACTGGCATTTATTTACTTTGTACAAAAGCCTTTGTTTCCAATGACAGTTTCAAGACGCTTCGTGTATGGAGAAACTAGTCACATGCAATGCTCTGGTGTGATTTTGGCCCATTCCTCCACACAAACAGTCTTTAAATCTTATAAATCTCAGTCTTTAAAGGTTCCATGGGCTTCTTTTATGGACCTTGAGTTTCAGTTCTTTCCATAGATTTTCGATTGGATTCAAGTCAGGTGATTGGCTAGGCCATTCTAGCAGCTTATTTTTTTCCCCTTTGAAACCAATTGAGAGTATCCTTGGCAGTATTTTTTGGATCATTATCTTGCTGAAATTTCCACCCGGCGGCACGCTGGACGACTGGTTAGAGCGTCAGCCTCACAATTCTGAGGATCCAGGTTCAATCCCCGGCCCCGTCCGTCTGTGTGGAGTTTGCATGTTCTCCCCGTGCCTGTGTGGGTTTTCTCCCGGCACTCCGGTTTCCCAAAAACATCCCAAAAACATGCATTAATTGGAAACTCTAAATTGCCCATAGGTGTGACTGTGAGTGCGGATGGTTGTTTGTTTGTATGTGCCTTTCGATTGGCTGGCAACCAGTTCAGGGTGTACCCTGCCTCCTGCCCGATGACAGCTGGGATAGGCTCCAGCACGCCCGTGACCGTAGTGAGGAGAAGCGGCTCAGAAAATGGATGGATGGATGGATGGAAATTTCCACCCACATTTCATTTTCATCATCCTCGTAGATGGCAGCAGATTTTTGTCAAGAATGTCTCGGTATATTTGCCCATTCATCCTTCCTTCAATAATGTGACGTTTACGAGTAGCATTTTCTGAAAAGCAGCCCCACACCATCATGTTCCCACCTCTGCACTTCACTGTTGGTATGGTGTTTTTAGGGTGATGTGCAGTGCCATTTCTCCTCCAAACGTGGTGTGCATTATGAGCTCCAAAGAATTAAATTTTGCTCTCATCAGACCAGATATCCCAGTATTTAACTGGCTTGTCCAAACATTGTTCAGCAAACTTTAAACGAGCTTTGATATCCTTTTTTTTCCCCAGACATTTCAGTTTTGTGTGGTGAGCGTGCATACAGGCCATGGCGGCGGAGTACATTACTTGATGTTTTCTTTGTGACAACAGTGCCTGCTAATTCCAGGTCTTTTTGAAGCTTGGACAACTCCTCTGATTATTCTTTGCACTCCTCTGTCAGAAATCGAGGCAAAATTTATAGTGGTATGATTGACTTTCCACTTACAGTGGGTACTGAACGTATTCAGACCCCCTTAAATAGTTCACTCTCTGTTATATTGCAGCCATTTGCTAAAATAATTTAAGTAAATGTTTTTCTTCATTAATGTATACACAGCACCCCAAATTGAATTGTTGACATTTTTGCAGATTTATTAAAAAAGATATCAAAGATATATGAGGATATCACACAGCCATAAGTATTCAGACCCTTTGCTGCGACAATCATTTAACTTGGGTGCTGTCCATTTCATCTGATCATCCTTGAGATGGTTCTACACATTCATTGGAGTCCAGCTGTGTTTGATTATACTGATTGGACTTGATTAAGAAAGCCATACACCTGTCTATATAAGACCTTACACCTCACAGTGCATGTCAGAGCAAATGAGAATCATGAGCTCAAAGGAACTGCCTGAAGAACTCTGAGACAGAATTGTGGCAAGGCACAGATCTGGCCAAGGTTAAAAAAAAATTCTGCTGCACTTAAGGTTCCTAAGTGCACAGTGGCCTCCATAATCCTTAAATGAAGACGTTTGGGACAACCAGAACCCTTCCTAGAGCTGGCCGTCGGGCCAAACTGAGCAATTGGGGGAGAAGTGAAATACTTCTTCCGAAGCCACTCCTTCTTTGCCCGGGCGGTGTGTTTGGGATCATTGTCATGCTGAAAGACCCAGCCACATTTCATTTTCAATGACCTTGCTGATGGAAGGAGGTTTTCACCCAAAATCTCACGATACATGGACCCATTCATTATTTCCTTTACACGGATTAGTCGTCCTAGTCTCTTTGCAGAAAAACAGCCCCAAAGCATGTTTCCACCCCAACGCTTCACAGTAAGTATGGTGTTCTTTGGATGCAATTCAGCATTCTTTCTCCTCCAAACACAGTTTTTACCAAAAAGTTCTATTTTTGTTTCATCTGACCATATGAAATTGTCCCAATCCTCTTCTGGATCATCCACATGCTCTCTAGCAAACTTCAGATGGGCCTGGACATGTACTGGCTTAAGCAGGGGGACACGTCTGGCACTATAGGATATGAGTCCCTGGCGGCGTAGTGTGTTACTGATGTTAGCCTTTGTTACTTTGGTCCCAGCTCTCTGCAGGTCATTCACTAGGTCCCCCCGTGTAGTTCTGGGATTTTTTCTCACCGTTCTTGTGATCATTTTGACCCCACAGACTGAGATCTTGTGTGGAGCCCCAGATCGAGGGCGATTATCAGTGGTCTTGTATGTCTTCCATTTTCTAATAATTGCTCCCACAGTTGATTTCTTCACAGCAAGCTGCTTACCAATTGCAGAGTCAGTCTTTCCAGCATGGTGCAGGTCTACAATTTTGTTTCTGTTGTCCTTTGACAGCTCTTTGGTCTTGGTCATAGTGGAGTTTGGAGTGTGACTGTTTGAGGTTGTGGACAGTTGCCTTTTATACTGATGATAAGTTAAAACAGGTGGCATTAATAGAGGTAACGAGTGGAGGACAGAGGAGCCTCTTAAAGAAGAAGTTACAGGTCTGTGAGAGCCAGAAATCATGCTTGTATGTAGGTGACCAAATACTTATTTTCCACCATAATTTGCTAATAAATTCTTAAAAAAATCAGACTGTGATTTTCTGGATTTTTATTTTCTCATTTTGTCTCTCATAGGTGAGGTATACCTATGATGAAAATTACAGGCCTCTCTCATCTTTTTATCTTGCACAATTGGTGGCTGACTGAATACATTTTAGCCCCACTCGATATTCTCATCTTATCTGTGTAGCTTTTTCCTTCCTAAGTGAGTCAAACGTCAATGTTTGCGCCTTTATTTGATATGCATTTCAAAACAAATCTGTGTGTCGTATAGTGTGTGGTTTTTGAAACGTCCTTTCCTGTGTATCCGTGTATTGCTTGTTTATGTCTATCAGCTCCCATGTCTAAGCGATTGTGTGTGTATGACCTCTGAATCCAGAGGCTTATCGTAGCAGTGTTCCACATTATTGATAGCGAGCAAAGATATCGACAGGCCATGCACCGGCAGCTTCTAGCAATGCCAGCAAGCGGGATGGGGCTTTGATATGACATATTGTGCGTCTCAGCACAAGCCATAAATAATTCTGACACGTTTTTGTATGCATGGGAAAGTCCTTGATTCAGCCTCCCATAAAAATAAACTTCTATTATGGAAGGTATTTGTCAAGTGTGTGCGTGATGGATGGCCCCGCGTTTACCCTGTGGCAGGACGATGGGTTATGGATGCCCGCCGCCCCTTACTGGGGGAGGAGTTGTACCTAGCAACACTGACACCAGAGTAATTACTTACCTCCTCACCACCGCAACACTAAGAGGAGGGAGTCGAAGAGGGCTGAGGGCATAGTGGTCTGTGTTTAGGTGTATTTATTGGGCGGGATAACAGTTTTATACAAACACCTCAAACACCTTCTCTAACTACACACCCACCTCTACCCCTCCTCAATTTCCTGCAACAGCCCATGCATGAAGCCAAGGCTACAAAGGCAGTTACACCATGTACCAATTGCAATGGGTGGCCATAAACAATATTTTGATTTTGCATCATTTAAAACATCAGACTTAACATAATTAATATCCCCATTTCTTAATCTGACTCTCCAGCCATGGTGCAGATCCAGTGAGTTGTCCTTGAGCAAGGCATTTAACCCCCAGACTTCGGGGGTGGGGGGGAGTAAAATGTTCAACTCACTCCAATGATGAAAGAGAGAGATAGAAATAGAGAGAGAGAAATAGACAGAGAGAGAAAGACAGAGTCAAATTTGATTATTGACAGAGTAGCTCAGTAACACTTCTGGTGAAGCGTTGTGGTATTTATGTACCGCAGAGCCACAAAATCAGAGGGGTTACATATGTCCCTCGTCAAAATATTATTTCATAGCAAACTACGTTTGAATCACCGGTAACGCTCATTTAAAAAAACATGCCAGATGCAGAATAACTTCCTGGTCAAAGCATCCAATCAAATTGTCCCTCTCGTCCAATCAGCAATGAGTCTTATCCCCGACCAGTACCTACCTACCCTTCCCGGTCGCCTAATGTCATTGTGTTTTTTTTAATTTGCTGTTGTGTTTTTTAACTTGCCGTTGTGTTTTGTTATTTGCTGTGTTTTTTAACTTGCCATTGTGTTTAGTTATTTGCTGTTGTGTTTTTTAACTTGCCGTTGTGTGTAGTTATTTTCTGTTGTGTTTTTTAATTTGCCATTGTGTTTAGTTATTTGCTGTTGTGTTTTTTAACTTGCCGTTGTGTTTCGTTATTTGCTGTTGTGTTTTGCACTTGAGGGCCACCGTAGAGACGAACAAAGGAAAAAAGTTAGGGGAGACTATTTGATGGACCTGCTGAGACAAACCTTTACCAATGTGATGGAAAAACTGAAGTTTGCAGAAAGAAAGTAGCTGCTTATTGTACCAAACATCCATCCATCCATCCATTTTCTGAGCCGCTTATCATCACAAGGGTCGCAGGCGTGCTGGAGCCTATCCCAGCGATCATCGGGCAGGAGGCAGGGTACACCCTGAACTGGTTGCCAGCCAATCGCAGGGCACATACAAACAAACAACCATTCACCCTCACATTCACACCTGCGGGCAATTTTGAGTCTCCAATTAATGCATGTTTTTGGGATGTGGGAGGAAACCGGAGTGCCCGTAGAAAACCCACGCAGGGACGGGGAGAACATGCAAACTCCACACAGACGGGGATTGAACCCCGGTCCTCAGAACTGTGAGGCTGACGCTCTAACCAGTCGTCCACCTTGCCGCCACCAAACATACAATACAAGCTTATTTGGGAAACTCATTGGAGATAATATCATGACTTGGCATTGCGTGGGTTCATGTAGAACAAGCTCACCAATCTTCAATGATGATGTAACAGATCAGAAAAATTAGCCCAGAAGTCTATAGAAAACATTTTTTGTCCATGCACTTTTGTCATAGGCGATATAAAATAACCCCTTGTTGTGGCTGGCTCCATGTTAGCGGTCAGATCGTTCAGAATCTTCAAATTTGCATTCCTGAATAGATGATCCATCCATCCATTTTCTTTACCGCTTATCCTCACTAGGGTCACGGGCTCCTGGAGCCTATCCCAGCTATATTCGGGCGGGAGGCAGGGTACACCCTGAACCGGTCGCCAGCCAATCGCCGGGCACATAGCAACAAACAACTATTCGCACTCACATTCACACATACGGGTTTCGTGTCTTCAATTAACTTACCATGCATGTTTTTGAGATATGGGAGGAAACCGGAGTGCCCGGAGAAAACCCACCCAGGCACGGGGAGAACATGCAAACTCCACACAGGCGGGGCCGGGATTTGAACCCCGGTCCCCAGAACTGTGAGGCAGATGTGCTAACCAGTCGCTCACCGTGCCGGTGAATAGATGATATGTCACAATAATTTGTGTTTCTTGGATATCAAAAATGCACCTCTCATTTACCTCGTCAATCCTGGTTTGCACTGCCTTTCAAACACTGTATTTGAAGACACAAAATCAGCCATTGCAATTCGTCTCAGTTTGATTAGTCACATTGTGCGTGCTAATTTAATCTCCTCCTCCCCATAACACGCAAAGTGAACTCCATTGCAATTTTGTGTATTTGGCAGAAGCAATCCTGGGTGTGCCGGTTAGTCGCTCAGCTTGCGTGAGCAATCAAGTTTGCACTACTTCTTGCACCTGCAAACTTTAAGTCAATTAGGCCCTTTATCTGCCAATTTAAAGAAAGTTTTAATCAAACTGCAGCAAGATACACATTCCTAAAACAAAAAAGTTGATTGGAAGCAACAATTGGATGGTCGCGACAATAGGTCACTGGTTTGATGCGAAGGATTAGCAATCTTTAAAAATACTTTTACTGAACTAAAATGTTAATCGCTTGTCTCATATTTATCATTTGATGTCAAGCAAAAATAACGATTATTGTCATCACTCTTCCAGTACCTTTGGAAAGGATGGTACATGAGTCTTTAGTCAACTTGTATACAAATGTTACACACAACCCAGGGGCAGTGTCAACAGTATAAGTCAAATGTTCATTCAAGAAGACCATCATAGTGACTTATATGGTGCCCATTTTTTTTCTAAATTAATTGTTCCCGATTTGCCAACAACACCAGCCACCTCCACTTTTATGAAACCATTTGATTTATGTCAAAAGGAAGCTGTGATGATGGACTGGAACTATCACTTTGTGAGGATAGTTTCCATGCAGAGAACTAAATCAGAACAACGGTCTCTATTTTAGTTTGCATGCATTCATAGGTTTATGCCTGTGCACATATTTATGAATATTTACAGGCATTGTGTTTGCTAATTAGGGCATATGTGCATGTTTGTATGTCAATCTGTGAGCTAAACAGCCAGATTGAGGGGCCTAGGGTGCCATCTGAGGATAAGGAAGGGTAGGCGTTGGGTAAGGAATATGTTCTCTAGTAACCGCTACACACCTACCCTGTGTGGGTGTGCAAGCGGCAGCCTGGGTCATGATGGGGCCACAGTAGCAGCCCGTCAGTGGGAGTGACACCTGTTCACCAATGCTCACCACTTTATCTTCACAGCTGCTCTCGTCCCGCCGCCTCAGCCTTTTTCTCTCTTCCTTGTTCACTGCACTCCTCCCCCTCCTCCCACTAATGCAACGCAGAGGCGAAGCTCGTCAGGTGTGTTAGCGGTCCAGATGTTATTTCATGCGAGAAAGAAGGAGGATTCTTGTCAAGGCACAAACACTGACAACTAACATCAACAAATTGCCTCTGTGACACTAAGGCTGCTGTTAGGTGAGGTGACTGGTACAAGATGATTTGTGTAATACAGCCCATATAAGCAATTCACACTCACAATCTTAAATTGGTGCAGGTAAAAATAAACCTAGTGTTTTACACTAAAATTACATTGAGTTAAAGAGTCAGTAATTCAATTCCAATGAAGTTGGCACGTTGTGTTAAACATAAATAAAAACAGAATACAATGATTTGCAAATCATGTTCAACCTATATTTAATTGAATACACTACAAAGACAAGATATTTAATGTTCAAACTGATCAACTTTATTGTTTTTAGCAAATAATCATTAACTTAGAATTGTATGGCTGCAACACATTCCAAAAAAGCTGGGACAGGTAGCAAAAATGACAGAAAGTGGAGGAATGCTCATCAAACACCTGTTTGGAACATCCCACAGGTGAACAGGCTAATTGGGAACAGGTGGGTGCCATGATTGGGTATAAAAGGAGCTTCCCTGAATTGCTCAGTCATTCACAAGCAAAGATGGGGCGAGGTTTACCTCTTTGTTAACAAGTGCGTGAGAAGATAGTCGAACAGTTTAAGGACAATGTTCCTCAATGTACAATTGCAAGGAATTTAGGGATGTCATCATCTACGGTCCATAATATCATCAAAAGGTTCAGAGAATCGGGAGAAATCACAGCATGTAAGCGGCAAGGCCGAAAACCAACATTGAATGCCCGTGACCTTTGATCCCTCAGGTGGCACTGCATCAAAAACCGACATCAATGTGGAACTATCACCACATGGGTCAGTAAATGTACAGTTCAGCGCTACATCCATAAGTGCAACTTTCCTATCTCTCTCTACTATGCAAAGCAAAAGCCATTTATCAACAACACCCGCTGGGTTCTCTCAGCCCGAGCTCATCTAAGTTGGACTGATGCAAAGTGGAAAAGTGTTCTGTGGTCCGACGAGTCCACATTTACATTTTTTTTGTAAATTGTGTCGTGTCCTCCGGGCCAAAGAAGAAAAGAACCATCTGGACTGCTATGGACGCAAAGTTCAAAAGCCAGCATCTCTGATGGTATGGGGCTGTGTTAGTGCCAATGGAATGGCTAACTTACACATCTGTGAAGGCACCATTAATGCTGAAAGGTACATACAGGTTTTGGAGAAACATATGCTGCCATCCAAGCAACGTCTTTTTCATGGACGCCCCTGCTTATTTCAGCAAGACAATGCCAAACCACATTATGCACGTGTTACAACAGCGTGGCTTTGTAGTAAAAGAGTGTGGGTACTAGACTGGCCTGCCTGCAGTCCAGACCTATCTCCCATTGAAAATGTGTGGCGCATTATGAAGCGTAAACTATGACATTGGAGACCCTGGACTGTTGAACAGATGAAGCTGTACATCAAGCAAGAATGGGAAAGAATTCCACCTACAAAGCTTCAACAATGAGTGTCCACATTTCCCAAACATTTATTGAATGTTGTTAAAAGAAAAGGTGACGTAAACCTGACCCTGTCGCAGCTTTTTTTGGAAGGTGTTGCAGCCATAAAATTCTAAGTTAATGATTATTTGCTAAAAATAATAAATTTTATCAGTTTTAAACTTAAATATCTTGTCTTTGTAGTGTATTCAATTAAATATAGGTTGAACGTGATTCGCAAATCATTGTATTCTGTTTTTATTTATGTTTAACACAATGTCCCAACTTCATTGGAATTGGGGTTGTACATGTGCACAATAGAAGAGCTGTTTAAAGGATTATTTTCAAAACTCAGTTTGATCTGACCCATCATTCATCAATTAATATTTGTAATTGCAGTTTGCAGTGTTTTATTAGGGCACTCTATCATACTGCAAAGCTACAACTTAAGCCACCCAAACACCCAACAGCACGACTGAACTACACAGAACTGGACAATCGCAAACAAATTACAGTTGGCAACTGAACTTTTCACACCTACCAAATGATCCCAAATTCACTGCAGCAAAAAAATATGACATTAATGGCTTTTCATTACTCTGTTTGAGTAACCGTTTCTCCTACACTAATACAAACAAGGCCCTGCACGTCATAATTCGATCGACTCGTCCTCTCATTCTTCCCTCCATTTCACCATTTTGGTTGTGAAAGGTTATGTAATCTAACCTGGCATTTTAATTGGCCGTCAACATCAGTGCTGGTGCAGTGTGTCGTACAACCATGCGAACACTGCTTGCGATTCGACGTGGATTCGCAGCCAATCTAGTCAGAGACGGTCAGCAAGTAATAATAACTAGTTGTAGAACCAGGCACGCTGTGCGACATGATTGAATAGATGAGTTGCATTCAATCATGTCGCTCGGAAGTAATGATTTTGAATAAAGCACTTACAGGGTAGGATAAACATATGAGAGGAGGTTTTCAAGACAATCACATCATTATTGACACAGTAACAGTCAACAGTGTGTACTCTATGTCCCTGACTGCTTTACAGTGTATTCACTCTTGATTTAATGTATTGCATGTTAGCATACCAATGCAGATTGAGGCAGGAGGTCTTGAAAAATGCTTTATTTTTTTTTGTATGGATTGGGTCTTGGTTAACCTTGTAAACCCCTTTCATGATCTAGAAAGGTGGACTTAAACTGCTGTCGGCTGCTACAGATGGGGGTCAGCGAGAGGAACGGTTCTCAGTCAATAGGCTTAGAAGACCATCAGGGACTATCGATTAGAGTGGACAGTGAAGCTAGCACTGCACTAATTGTTTCTTTACTAGCCTGTGACAAAGACAACAGTCATGGGCAGGAAGTCATGAATCTTACATCTGTTTTGTTGGGAAAGCATCAGGAGTTAATAGCCTTTCATTACCAAGGTGTGTGTGTGTGTGAGAGAGAGAGAGCGTGTATGTGTGCATACGTACTTTATATAATATTTTATGAAACAATGAATTAGACTCACTGGACAAATTGTACTTTCATGTAGTCGTCTCCTGAGTGGTTGTTGGCAGAGACTTCCGTTACATAGTCTGCTCAGTTTTAGCTTAATTTCAGTTGCTGTTTCAGCTCTGAATCCCCCACAAAACACTATGGTCTCTAAACATTCCCATTTATAGATGGTGTAATGCATTAGTCTGACATTTAATTTTTCTGTGTAGACATTCCTGTTACAATATTATCATATATATCATAATGATAATTTGGTCACAAGATTTTTAAATGACTTGCTTGCAGGTGGAAATGTGAGTGCAAATGGTTGCTTGTTTATATGTGCCCTGCGAGTGGCTGGCGACCAGTTCAGGGTGTACCCCACCTCTCGCCTGAAAATAGCTGGGATAGGCTCCAGCACACCTACGACCCTAGTGAGGAGAAGCAGTACAGAAAATGGATGGATGGATATATGTTGAGCCGATACTGACTGAGAGTAAGCGTCTTGTATGAAACTCAAACTCTTTCTTTCCATCAGGTTCTGATTTGACAAGGTATGCTTGATGGTTCAATATGCTGTGTTTAACATCCCTTTTTTCCTCAATGATACAAATCAATACTGTGCTTAATTACATATGTGTGACCTGCCCTGTCAGGATGTTTTTTGGGGTTCTGGAGGTCCTTTGTAGGAGTCCTATCTATTATTTTAACCCCACCCACAGCCTGAATTTGTTTGTGTGTGTGTGTGTGGGGGGGGGGGGGGGTTGTTTATTGCGCACAGCAGCAGAGTTTGTTTGTGGCAGACTGTCAGAGCGTCCAGCCAGTTTTGATGAAAGACACTTGGACCTTCCCATCCATTTCACATTTGCTCCAATCAATTATTCAACAGGACATCCAATTAAAAATGAGGGAGAGCGGTCAGGGCCTTGCCCCCCAAAGGCCGCCACTCAACAACTCTTTCTGTGAATAATTGGTGCAATTAATTTAGCATTGAGCAATAGAGTAGTTCTCACTCTCCTCTGTCTTTCTATTTCTCTCTCCAAATTTAATGGAAAAACCTCTCAACCCCAGCAGTCATTATAGACACATGGCAAAAACACAGTGTTGTATTGGTGTCACAAGAACATGATCATAAACTATCCTTGAACAAGTAGGTGAAGGTGAAGGTTTTTATGCAAATGGGGGTCTCTTTTCTTGAGAATGCCGTGGGATTTTATATGGAAAGTTATGTACTGTAAATTTTACAAAACAGATTTTACATTTATTGATCACGTTTATGGAAATATACCTTTGTCCTAACCTACAAATTGGAGAATACGGACTTATTTGTGGTGTGTATCACTGCAGGGTTTGTGCACCCGGGTGGAGTTTCAAAAGTAAAAAAATTATAATAATCCATCTTGAACATGATTCAGTTGTACAGTGCGATTTTGCTCAGCTTCACTATTAAATTCTAGTATATGGTTTCATCTGATCATGAGGAGCTGCATATACAGTATAGCCTATTACATAAAAAAATGTAACACACAAAAACACAGCTGCGCCGTCTGAGAGGAAGCAGGAAGGGAAATTAGTCCAGGTCACAACAACAGTAAATACTGCCATACAAAGGCATTATTTCTTTAACTCTGTACATTTCTCCATTTTCCCCTTTCTGCAATTATGTTTAATTTGCCGATGCCCTCACAAGATAGTGTGTTTACCAGCCTAAAGCATCAACACCATGTACAAACACACGCCCCATAATGAGGATATTCTCCAGCACGGTGACAATAAATGGCACAAGAGCTTCAATTTATTCAATCAGACAGACAAACAGAAGAAATATGAAGGACTGAACACCCCCAAACTCGCCCACGTCTTCCCTCTGTAGCCCCTCCCCTGTCACCCTATCTTTATTGATCATTCTCTTCCTCCTTTTATACCTCTCCCTGCTGTCCCACCTTCCTCCACAAACAACCCCCACCCACCTCTTTTGATAGCCAGATTGACAGATGAGTAATTCCACTGTCAGTGCTGATTGACACATGGTAATGGGAAGACGTTTCAGAGCAGCAGTACAACACAAAATAATTTCCAATTTACCGCTCATCAAAAGCACTCGTACAAAAAAAAGAGAGAAAGAGCTTAGAGAAAGATAGGATGGGGGAGTGAGGCGGAGGTGAGGGGGGAAACACAAAAGTGGATTTATGGCTTCAATTACTGATATTTCACATTTAGTTTAAAGCGACATGTTTTTGTAATGTGACAGGCTTCAGTGGATTTGAAAACCTCTTCAGACCTCTCCACTCTTCCTCTAGCCCCCCACACTTGCTGTAGAGATAATGAAAAGGGGAATCAAGAAGGTGGATGATGGGCGGAGGTGGGAGCTGCAGAAGATACAGAGTGATAGCTGTGTCTCCTGAGCTTTTTTTGAAAAGCCAAACTGTGAGGAAGATGAGGCCTTTGTAGAAGGACTTGCAACTCACCACAACATTCACTGGGTGGGCTTAAACGTCGACTTTGGTGAGATTTATTTAAAACTGTCGGCTTTAGACTACAAAATGATGACTTTTCTGTATATTTATTGGTATTTTTTCATCCCTTAGTTTATTTAGGTGAGTTAACAAGAAATAAATTGTCTCTCTGCATGTATACTGTACGTAGAATACCTTGATGTAGTATGACTCTACATATGAGAATTTAAAATAATCAATTATGTGCCATTACCTTTTTATGATTTCTCAAATAGTGTTGCCTTGCCTGTAGAACCATTTTTCATCTACAGTACACTATGCCCAATTTGAGTAAACGGGTAGGAGTCACCTCCCACAGCACCATGCAGGCAGCCCATACATACATTGTGTACCAAAGCATCTTCCATAAGTGTGTTTTCTGTCCTTGTTCTCACCTCACAGCCTGTCCCCCCACGCAACAGTTTTGGATGTCAAAGTAGAGAGTGATACAACATGTTGGTGAAAAAGCCTCTTTGTTTGGGTAGCCTTCTGGAGTGAGAGAAAAATACCACCTACTTGCCACAGCAAAATGAGAAGACACACATACAGTATACAGTATATGTAAATGGTATCAACCACACTCATGTCACCCACTGAACCGGCACAGGCAACAGTTAGCAATTTGCACAGGGCAAGTCACGTCAAATCCAAACCAATCCTCAATATTTAACTCCATCTCAAACTTGTCTGCTTATTGGTACAGTCATGTTCTCAATATAGCACAGGCCTAACTGTGGATTGAAAAGGGTACTTGAGCGGTGACAACAAGAGACAGGCTGTGTGTGTGTGTGTGTGTGTGTGTGTGTGTGTGTGTGTGTGTGTGTGTGTGTCCGTGCGCGCGTGCGTGTTAGTAAGTTAACCGAAATATTTAAAATACCTCTCAGTAAACTATAGGGCAGTTCTAAACCGCTGAAAATTACAATGTCATCACCGTATTATTTAATGAACACACCACTGACATAATTCTAACAGGCCACCATTATTTTCTTTGTAAAAGCAGAATTTTGAAACAGTGCTAGGGCACTGACTGCATTTCATATCAGTGAAAGCATTTGACTTTGGATCTGTTTACGCATTGTGGACAAAAAACATACATTTATGAGAACTAGTTTATTTCTTGAGCATGGTGTTAAACATGTCATCAAACCCCCAACTGCTGCACCACAGTATCTCCTTGGATCCACTTAGGGGTGACTAATGTTAAACAAAATAAAATTGAACTAAATCTGAGGACTCACCCAAAGTCAGGACAGTCACCTTAAATGTCATTTACTCAAGCATTCTATAACAGGACAAACATGTATTTGTCATTGCTAGGTGACGTCTAGAAAACAAGAAAAATGTAGAAATGTTTTTCTGTATGCATGCGTGTCCTTTGTGGGTTTTCTGGTTCTGGACCGTGACACTTTATCCGTCCGCTATTAAAATCCCTGAATCTAAACTTGTGGTATTCAATCATTTTGATTAAAAGCCACGGTCTCTAACAGAAGTGTTGAGAGTGGAGCTGCACGGTGGCCCACCACATTTGAGAATTCATATATTTTCATAAACTTTTAACAATGTCAATGAGACACGTCTTCAATCTTTGGCTGTGCGACGGCAGGGCATTCAATCTTTCTTTAGCTTTTCGACAGAAAATTTGAATATGAGTGCAGTGTTATTAATGTGACACTTGATATGGAGAGTTTCATGGGGGATTTGTGCACCTTTTTTTTATTAGTTTATGAGACACATAGCAGAGAGAAACAGAATAAGAAGAAACACGCGCTGTTAGGTCAAAGACATCTAGAGGGCCCTTCTACTGTGAGTGTAACGTTAATTTTGTATGCCAAATTAACAGCACTAATTAACCAGCAACATTCATTTCTGCTGCTTTAGTATATGACAGCAAATACATTCTTTGCATCTCTTCTCAGTGTTCTGTATTGCCTTGCCTCTCTTTCTCTCTCTCTCTTTCTTGCTCTCTCATTAAATAGCAGTCATCAATTGTCAATCATTAAATATGTTTTCATTTTACTTGACTATTTTCATAGGTGGCGGCACGGTGGCCGACAGTTCTGAGGAGCGGGGTTCAATCCCCGACCCCGCCTGTCTGGAGTTTGCATGTTCTCCCCGTGCCTGCGTGGGTTTTCTCCGGGCACTCCGGTTTCTTCCCACATCCCAAAAACATGCATTAATTGGACACTCTAAATTGCCCGTAGGTGTGAATGTGAGTGCGAATGGTTGTTTGTTTGTCTGTGCCCTGCAATTGGCTGGCAACCAGTTCAGGGTGTACTCCACCTCCTGCCCGATGATAGCTGGGATAGGCTCCAGCGTGCCCGCGACCCTTGTGAGGATAAGCGGCTCAGAAAATGGATGGATGGATGGATTTTCATAGGTTGTGTGTAAAGATGAATTTACCAAACCCCTGAGTAGTTTAAGTAGGATGACTTAAATCACATTTGTATTGATAGGAGGTTAAATTTAGCTTGATCTGGTATTGTGGCTCTGATTGTCCTTGATGCTATGAAGAGCAAAGCCTGGCTAATATCAACAGGTTTGTCAATGCCAGATCAATGTGTATCTTACATGAACGCTTACCGGCTACATAATCCATAACAGTTGGTGGAGTACAACTATATTGAGTGTCTGATGCCTTTGACACATCTATGGTGTCACGGGTGGTGCCCAACAGGCGCCTTAGAATAAGGCTGGTTGCCATTCCTACAGCAGAGCTTTTATTACCATTCTACAGTTACATACAGTACCATAATACAGTGTATTTTATTAGCATTAACTTCACTGCTGCAGATATCGATCGGTCAATATGCAAATGCTGTCTAATGACTCCGATTATGGTATGTTGGAATGGTCATGTCTTAAGTGTTACAGTATTTAATACACACTATGGACCAAAGTATTCGGACACAGGTTTCAGTCAGGGGTTAGGCTAGACCTTTCTCACTAAATCTTAGTCCTCCAACATGGGAAGACAGTTTGGACAGCTCTTTGCAATGAACTTTCTGGGAACAGTTTGGGACACTGATAGTGTAGTGGGTCACAGGTTTTCGAAACCTTCACGCTAGCTAGGGATTGAGTCCCACTCCTGTGACCATAGATATGGTTTGAGTGTGAATGGTTCTTTCTCTGTGTAACCTTCAGTTGACAGGTGAACAATACAGGTTAAAGTTTGCTTTGAAGAATGAATGGATGTTTGGGAAAGCTCTATATCCATAAAGTATTGGTTGAGTTTCTAAAACCCTTACCGTCAAACACCAGTATGATGAACAAAAACGGGCCTTCTTGTCCAACATCAGGGACTTGTGACTTTACCAGTATACTTCTGAACTAATGGCCCAAAAGTCCAAGTGACACCCTCTAAAACCTTGAGTGGAAGAATTTATCCAACAAGGGGGCCAACTCCATACTTTCTACTATTATATATCTGTAGGGGTAACACCTAGGTTTTCCAAGTCGTTTGTCCATGTAGCGCATGTTTGTTTCTTTGGAGATGGTTGACTTTGGGACCCTCCCATGTTCTGACTAGAGTTTATTCCACCCTCTGCTGCGTATCACAGTCTTGTTGTCAACAGGATGGATGGAGTCTGTCCCACCCAGTGAAAACATGGCCAGGCATCCAATGGTAACCCGCTGGGTAACAGATAGATACAGACACCCCGCATACCCTTTTGGGGATTTAAAAACGTGGCTTTGAGTCTGTCTTTGTGCGTTTGTCTGCGTGTGTGTGTGTGTGCGTGTGTGCGTGCGTGTGTGCGTGTGTGTGCGTGCGTGCGTGCGTGCATGCATGTGTTTTCCAAGTAAGATTGTACGGGCTATTGTAGCCAAGGCACTGTTATACGTACCTGCTGGCAGCCCAGTAATGATGCAGACTGATGATGTTAATAAGATAAGCCCCCCTCCCATTGGCTACAGGACATATACACGCTTGTCCTCATACACAGATGTGCACGCACAAATATGCATACAAAAGAAGGTGTACAAATGAGTGCTTTGCAACATTTTGTTATCACATGGTTTGCTGACAGTATTGCACTTAAGCCTTTTCATTTGTTAAAAAAGAGAAGGCAGCTGAAATGAGAAAGGACATCCTGATCTGTACTAAGATACAGAAATAATAATGGAAGTACAAATGCAATTGTGCATGCAGTGAAAATATATCTGCTGGAAGGGAGAAAGGGGGAATTACCACGTGCGGTATCGCAAGGTCTTCGTGCATGTAGCAACAGTCACTCTCTTTTTATTTAACAGATAAAAATCAGTAATTGGTGGTTGATGTATGAGTTTTGGTACAGGTGCAAACATTGTACTTGCCATATACCACTATATGCGGCCATTCTGTTTAATCTGAGCATTTTGGCTTCACAGGAATCTGTATGTTAGCAGCCTAAATGCTTAATCTGGCCTCTCAGTCCCAATGTTCCACTTTTGTTTAGGCTGGCTGTACGGGATGTTTACCTTATTTCTCTTTCCACTTTATTTGCTGTAAAAATGAAACAATATGAAAATGTTATTTCATAATTATGTGACAACAATTATAAACGTGCACCGAACGAATCAGCAACCCTAAGAATAATTTGCACAAATTGTACAACCAAAATAAATTTGACCCCATCAAATTAAGACAACAGTGATATAGTTAACTAACAAGACATTTTTGGGGTGTTGATCACGGAGACAACTCAAATATTTCTCGTGTTGCCGCCTTCCAGCAACTCATAGAGTACGACCATGTTTGGTAGCATAACATTACTGTACATCTGCATCTGTTGTCTTCTATCTTCTCTGTTATTTGATAGTTCGCGTCTTCTGCTTTCTCTGTGCTTTCTCTGTTTGTTCGCTTTTGTGGTCCGCAACGGATGGGAGCTGTACAAAAACAACAACTACGCTAAGAAACACGTAGTACGGTAGTCACCATAATTATAATTTCAAGTGGTCATATCAATTGTCTGGAATTTCATCACGGTTTATCGGTAAACTGGTAAACTGTTGTCCCTTGTTGGTTTTGACAAGCACAGAGTTCTGTCGGCACAGAGCGCATGCAGTTTTCCTTCCTCTATGTGCGTCTCTCTCAAGATGTAAACATTTGCAGAAAAGCTGACGGAGAGGTTGTTTTAACATCCTCAAGGTCAGCAACTCGACGCCTGCAGTCGTCACGCTAGCCCTGTCAGTGGCCTCTGTGTGTGAGTTTGTATTTGCACATTGTGTGTGTGTGTGCATAGCGATGGCAGATTTATAACTCACTGTGCACCTTCAGCCGGCACGGTGGACGACCGGTTAGCACATATGCCTCACAGTTCTGGGGACCGGGGTTCAAAACCCGGCCCTCGCCTGTGTGGAGTTTGCATGTTCTCCCCGTGCCTGCGTGGGTTTTCTCCGGGCACTCCGGTTTCCTCCCACATCCCGAAAACATGCGTGGTACGTTGATTGAAGACCCTGAATTGCCCGTAGGTGTGAATGTGACTGCAAATGGTTGTTTGTTTCGATGTGCCCTGCGATTGGCTGGAGACCGGTTCAGGGTGTACCCCGCCTCCCACCCGAAGATAGCTGAGATAGGCCCCAGTAGCCCGCGACCCTAGTGAGGATAAGCGGTAAAGAAAATGGATGGATGGATGTGCACCTTCAATAATTCAATAATGGTGGTTGTGTTTTCTTCCCAGCGCTCAGTGTCGTTATAGAAGAGGGCTAAATGTCACCAGGCGTGGTTCATCTCTCTTTCAGTGAGCAATGGCAAACATGACAACAAAACAAACATACATAGATACATACATTCCATTGGACTTTTGCTGTCCTGTTATAGCTTATTTTTGCATCTTGTTTGAAACATTGCATGAATTCTTCTTTCTTTCATGAATTCCCGCAAACTGTCTCCTCACTCTGTTTAGCTGTATTCTGCACAACCATGACTGGTATCAGAGGTCCTTCAATCTCTCCTATTGATCCAGCACCCCATCTATTGCTTTGCGCTTCACCCTCTCTCTGACCCATACTCTACTTCCTCATAGTCCTGTCTACTAACATGCCCTACACAATGGCTACCTCGTGAATGTGTGTGTATAAGCGCATGTGAGTGTGCTCACTGTTGACCTGAGTGATGAGTGGTGACCCTCCGGCTGGCGCCTGGCGTCCTCCTCACTGCTATTGATTAGATCTGAGGTTTCATACAGTAGCCACCTCACGTGACACTGTCATTTACTGTCTCTTCACTGTCTCTGACCTGTCTTGCATGCACACACATTCATCACGCCAAATAAGGAGCATGCATGTTAGCAATGAGCTACATCTCATTTACACTAATGAATGCATCGGGGGCTGAAAGGCTAGATAACACACTGCATGAAATGTGAACTGTTTGTATCATTTTATTTTTTTCATTTTTTTTCTTATTTCAACAAAGTGAAGTGCGAGAGACGGCTGAGAGAGAAAACCAGGATACAGCTGTCGATGTTAATACACATTTTACAATCGGATTGGATTTGTTGGTGTGGTTTGTGGCTCCACCATTTCTCAACATGCCAAGTTATTTCCTGCCCTCACAGCCTTTGGTAAACAGGCTCCAGAAAACAGGTTCTTTATGAGTATATGTGTGGTTGCCTGTATGTCTCGCTTTGTCTTTACTACAGTAATGGTCAGATTAAATGTTGTTGCAGGCTATTATCCATCATTAGGGTAAGTAAGGCTTAAGAGAAATGAATTACTTCACATGCTTCATTCCTCACTGGCCATGGCAGAAAGAAGGCCTTACGTTACACACACTTGCACTCACAAACCGATCCACTGAAGGAGCCAGCCACTTATCAAGTCAGTCAGTCACAAATCATCGTGTCAGTCAGGTGGTTTATTGGGGCTAACGTCTCCTGATCGCTGCTAGTCAGCCCCAGCTGCCACTCTTCTGCCATAGCAGAAATTAAATTGCTCCTAATGTCTGGATATAAATACTTTATTGTGTTTTCACATTTTATGAAACATGTTAACATCGGACATTTAGAAAGTGGTCATTGTTTCTAATGATATTCATCAGAGGCAAGCTTGCACACAGTCCGGATTGTACAAATTATGGATGTAAAAGACAGGTCCAGTGTAATGGATCAAAAATAAAATATGTGGTACTTTCATAACAACATTAACATTATTCACAATATAAAAACAAATGTGTTTTATAGTTGCAATGACTGTAGAACTTAAAGTTCAAATATGGGCTACAGCCTTTCTGTGAAAAGGACGTGTTTTGTATGTACCTGAGAAGGTTGTCTTTATACATTTGGACATCCCAGTATCCGACAACATCTATTTTAAGTTCTGAAGACTGAAGATGGGTGGGCATATGTTTGTGATTGGTTGTTTGTCTCTATGTAGCCCTGTGGTGGATCATTATAGGTTGTGCCGCCCCTATTCTTACCCTCAGCCTGATGGGATAAACCCCACCACCGTTTCACCCTGAACAGAATAAGCAGTGTAGCTTTCGAATGGACTGATATTTATTTTATTTGAAGAAAAGAAAATATAAACTATAAAACTACATTCACAACTACAGTAAAGTAGTAGGTTGCCTTTTTTAACACTTTACTTACCCCTGAGAGTTTTGCCCCAATAACCTAAAGCTTAGTCTATACTTGAAGCGTACGCGAGGTCCGCACACCTCCGAGCGGCAAAATTATGTCAATTCAGCAACCACGCCCATCCGCGCGGTGGCCATATAGCCCAAATTTTACGCACTGCGCACCTTCAAGAATTTAGACTCACGCGGACGGTCTTGTGCAGAAAAACATGGTGGACGAGCAGGAGCTACTACTGGCAGAGGTTCGTAAATATAGACATTTATATGATGCAGCTCATAAAGACCACAGCGATCAACATTTTCTAAGATAATATAATACTTAAAATGTACTTGTTCGCCAGTTCCACGTATTGGCCTCACAAGTAAATTATATTTCCCTTCATGTGGTCGATTCCTTTTTTTTTTTTTTTTTTTTTTTTTTAAACCTGTCCTGTTCAGCTGCATGGCCTTGCAGAATGGTGAATCTGTATGCCTTTGTGCTGGAACAGGTTTGCTGTGCAAAAGCGGAGTTTGATATACTCCTGCTTATTTTTAAATTTTTTAGTCATTCTGATGTTTATTGAAAATGCAGCCGGACACAAAAGGGTCTTACGGGACAGACCGTGGGACAGGGTGGACAAGGGGACTAGGGGTGAAAACCACAGCAGAACAATAGTGACACAGTCTAGATAGTTAAACACAAGTAACAACCAACTTACTTAAACACAAGTAACAACCTGAGCTCATCAAAAATAGACTGATGCAAAGTGAAAAAGTGTTCTGTGGTCCGACGAGTCCACATTTCAAATTGTTTTTGGAAATTGTGGACGTCGCGTCCTCCAGGCCAAAAAGGAAAAGAACCATCCGGACTGTTATGGATGCAAAGTTCAAAAGCCAGCCTCTGTGACGGTATGGGGCTGTGTTAGTGCCAATGGCATGGGTAACTTACACATCAGTGAAGGCACCATTAATGCTGAAAGGTACATACAGGTTTTGGAGAAATATATGCTGCCATCCAAGCAACGTCTTTTTCATGGACGCCCCTGCTTATTTCAGCCAGACAATGCCAAACCACATTGTGCACATGTTACAACAGTGTGGCTTCGTAGTAAGAGTGCGGGTCCTAGACTGGCCTGCCTGCAGTCCAGACCTGTCTCCCATTGAAAATGTGTGGCGCATTATTCATTCATTCATTCATCTTCGGTTCCGCTTATCCTCACTAGGGTCGCGGGCGTGCTGGAGCTTATCCCAGCTATCTTCGGGCGAGAGGCAGGGTACACCCTGAACTGGTCGCCAACCAATATAAACAAACAAACATTCACACTACCATGCATGTTTTGGGGATGTGGGAGGAAACCAGAATACCCGGAGAAAACCCACGCAGGCCTGGGAGAACATGCAAACTCTACACAGGCCTCAGAACTGTGAGGCAGATGTGCTTACCAGTCTCCCACTGTTCCACTTGTGCCGCATTATGAAGCGTAAAATACGACAATGGAGACCCCGGACTGTTGAACAGCTGAAGCTGTACATCAAGCAAGAATGGGAAAGAATTCCACCTACAAAGCTTCAACAATTAGTGTCCTCAGTTCCCAAACGTTTATTGCATGTTGTTAAAAGGTGATGTAACACAGTGGTAAACATGACCCTGTCCCAGCTTTTTTGGAACGTGTTGCAGCCATAAAATTCTAAGTTAATGATTATTTGCTAAAAACAATAAAGTTAATCAGTTTGAACTTTAAATATCTTGTCTTTGTAGTGTATTCAATTAAATATAGGTTGAACAAGATTTGCATATCATTGTATTCTGTTTTTATTAACACAACGTCCCAACTTCATTGGAATTGGGGTTGTATAATGCTGTAGTGCAGTTAGGGCATTAGAGGATAAGGTTGGGGAGTATGATACAAGATTCAATTGTGACGATTTTGCTAATTATTTTGAAAAGTGGCACAGCTATCTCTTAGATTTGTGTTTGAATATTAGCATAACGAACTAATCCAGAAGCACACAAAAGATATTTGACATGCTTGTTGCATTGTTTTTGTTTTGTTTTTGTTTTTTTAAATATTTGAATCACACTTTTTGTTATATGTTACTTCTCTTCGATCTTAGAATCTTTGTGCTTGTCTCCTCTTGAGCTCTCTGCTGGGTTTTAAAGACAAGGACTATGGTTGGGTGACACAATAACATGTAGGTGATAGATGGAGGCCAGACAAAAGACTAATTGTTCTCATTACAGAACAAATACCAATCAATATTTATAAGAGGGTGGCAGCAGTGCACTTGAAGTGCACTGTAGTTATTGCATTGGAGTAGATTTTGTTGGAATTACAAGCAGTCGCAAAATTAAGTGGGGCTGATCACATTTGAATTATATTCCCAATAAGGACAGTTCCATTCAGACTGATGTAGCAAATGAAAATGAGAACAAAAACAAAGTGAACATTTAAAAAAAATTCCAGGTAAAGCAATAAATGTTCATTATCGGGAAAATATACTGAGGATAATTATGATGTTAATACATCTTCAGCATTTTCCTTTAAATCCATTTTAATTGGCTGTACAAATATCTGTTACATCTCCAGTAAAATACAATGTGTGCGCATAATGTATTTACTTTACATTCATTGTTCAAAGGTTAGCAGCTATGTTACCCAGAATCAACACACACTTACAGTATTTGGATTTTTCCTCATTGGGTCTCTGATAGACTGAATTTTAAGTATCGACCCTCAAGTCAGTTATAGTATATGAAAGAGGAGAGTAGTCTGGTTTTGTTTTGGCACAAGAGAAGGTAAATATATTGCTTTAACTGAGTGCTGTGTGAATCGGTTTCTCCTTCTGTGTGGGCGTAGTCATCTTCTACGAGTGGTGTGTACATGAACTGACCCAGTGTTCAGTGTTGATATACTAAGTGAGGAAAAGCATATGAACCACAGTCAAACTGAAAATGCTGAGTTTTATGTCCACATAACAATCTTGACCTTGTGTCAATGCAAATGTTTACTGAGAAAAGTTGACCTTCAAAGACTTCAAAAGTCACTATCCTATAGACATAGCATGTTAAAAATAAGGCAAGCTTATAAAACAGTGACTGACTCATTGATTCATTTTCTACCATTTGTCCTTATTAGGGTGACATGGAGCATTGGAACGCTTAATCCTGAATACAATTTTTAAATTTAAAATGTACTCTACCGTAATGACTAGGACACTCGTCTGCTCAGACTTTCCTTGTCAGGTTGTTTGCTCTGTTTTAACCATATCTTCACCACACTAAATGATAGAAATTCAACAATGAAGCAAAGTGGCAGCGCCACAGTGGGCGGGTTGACAGTGAGAAGCCAAGCTGGGAAGGAGGCGGAGAGCAGAGGATGCAGTGTGAAACATTCAGAGAAAGTGTGGTGGATGTGATGCTGTTGGAGCGAGAGATAGGCTGTGGTTTATATAACATCTCCAGCATGTTCATTGGCATGCGTCAGGGGTTGAGGCATCAATCACTCCATCTGTGTAAAATCATGAGCTGACTCCAATATTGCTAAATATTTATACTGTCACATACACAGAGGCGTGCAGATGAAAAGATCCATTCATTAGGGCCTTTTCAAGCCTGTCAGCCTGGAGATGGAGATTAGAGGAGCAACCTCCCACCGCGCCTGCCTCTCCTCTCACAAGCTCCTCGGCCCTATATACAGTATGGAGCCCTCAGGACGATACAGATTTTGAATATGTCTCTGCTAAGTATATAGTAAATATGGCACGGTGGATCGAAGGCCAAGCTAAAAGGACCTGTGTGTGAGAAAAATGCCTTGGCCATTGGACATTCCTTCTTAAAATTATGGGAACAGTGAGTTCCTTTATTGTTGCTATAGACTGAAAACATTTGGGTGTGACATCGAAAGACGAGGGCAACAGATCGGCTTTCATTTCCAGATATTTGCATCTATATTGATACCCAACTTACAGTAGAAGAGCATTATTTATGACGAAGCACCACATTTTTAATTGCAAATCATTTGCTTGCATTAAATGCCTCAAGTCATTGACCCACCAGCATCACCAAATTTCTACATTGTTCTTTTGGAATTTTTTGTTTTGTTTGTTTTTCTCCCTTGTCCCTGTACTTGTTGGTAGGTTTTGATAGATTCTAGTGTCACCTTCCTATTACCGGTAATCTTGATAGTGAGTTGTCGTCATTTTCTGGTGTCCCCTCTTTACTTTCGTTCTTTCGTTCTGCAAACAGTAGTTTGTAGTTTGTGATATGTTGACTTCTGTTCTCTGGAGGTTGTTGCTGATGTCAATAACGGTTGTTTTTGGGCTTGTTTCTGTGTGTTTTCCTTGATCTACCTGTTCAACGGCTAAAACCAGTGGTTTATTTCTTCTTCAGGATATTCAAAATAGTTGTGCAATGGCACCGATTGATTTTTTTGTCTTCTCTCAGCTTCACAATTGATTGTTTTTTCACCCTTAGGAAACTCTCAGGGCTTCATTTGTTTTTGTTGACAAAAGCCAAATCTGAAACTGACCGACATTCAGGAATTTTTATTGTTTCAATAATCAATATCAATAAGACACACCTGGGCAACAAAACACCCCTTTCAATGACAGGTTCCAATGCTTTTGCTCACATGAAAACTGATTGGGTTCAACAAAAAAAGGTGCTATTTTTAGTTGTGTATTAGATCCAGATTTGAATAGCTGTAAATAAATGCTGAAATGTTGATCGCTTGTCTCATTCGTCTGCTGTGTAACAATGGTACTCTCAAAATGTACAGTGAGTATGGAAAGTATTCAGACCTCCTGAAATTTTTCACTCATTTTTATATTGATGAATTTTTCAGATTTATTAAAAAAGAAAAACTGAAATATCACACAGCCATAAGTATTCAGACCCTTTGCTGTGACACTCTTATGTTAACTCGGGTGCTGTCCATTTCTTCTTATCCTGAACAAAATTTTATCGACCACTAACTACTTTCAGCTCTAATTTCATAAAAGTACACTGTGTTAAACATTGTTTTTCCAACATCAGTATGACCTTACAGCTCTCTGGGTTTGATACATATTTCTCTGAAGTACAATGGAGCCTTCAGGCTTAAAGCTTTTAACTTTTACAACCAGTTCTCGGACACGGGTCCATTTTGAATTTTTTTTTCTTACGAGAAATTAAGGAAAAGGAAGAAAAATATAGTCCAATGCATGACAACATCAAACCTTTATAAACAGTGCAGGCCATTTTATAATAAGTATTACTCATAACAATATCTGCATTCAATCTAGTACAGAGACCAACACCACTTTTATAAGTCAAAACTCTTACACTTTTAAAAACTCTGACAAATGTGTAATGCATGTGAATCACATTGAAGATGCACCCTACATAGCTGACTTTTTAAACATTTGTCACACTGTGTCACAAGTGTAAAAAGAATTGAAAAACTGTTAATAGGATGGCAATGCTGGAGTCGCCACGGTATATTCTCAGTTACAGGATCCAATTAGTAAGTTATTCAACGTTTTAAAGATTTTGAAAAATGAAGAGATATAAGTCTTTGGTTTCAAAAGAGTATCACCAACTGTGGTAGCTTAGTTTAGGCATTCTAGGCTTCTGTGCTTCTTACTGAAGCCTTCTTTCTACATTTTACGTTCTTTCGTCTGTAGTTACTCTTTGTTTATTCTTTCTCTCACAACTCAGGCCCCTTTTTATTTTGAAACGCGTTTGCATTCTGAAGTCATTATGTTACGATTATTCATTTCATTTGCCTTGATGGACTGCAGATCACAGTGAGGGCCAGGCCTTGGCAACAAAGAGACTGTTCACACTGTAATTACAAGAATGAGGGACATTTCATTTTGATTAGCGAAAAACCTTTTATTCTCAAACTCACATCCATAATTAATCATTAAATCATGGGAGAGTGAGTGACTGGGCTAGATAGGGGGGCCGAGTGAAAGGAAGATGGAGGGATGGATGGTGGAGCATTGAAAGTAGCAATAGTGAGAAAGGGAAATGACATAATTATCTGCACAAGTTCAACATCCCTAGTAAATCCACTGAGCCGCCTGACATGGCTAATTAAAGGAGCAATCAAAGGTCCACCTCCCGAGATTTTGAGGGGGAAAAAAGGAAGAAAAGGAGGATACAGGCCTGAGAAATAGAAAGAATGCTTATTAGGGAAGAGAGAGAAAGTGATCCTTGTTATCATTTCATATGTCAAACGTCTTATTCTTTCCTAGATGAGGTTTTTATATTCAATCTGTTTTTTTTTCTCTTCCGATCTTGTATTTGGCCTATCACACTGATCATTTGTGACCTTCTTCTGTAAAGAGCAAATCACAAAGATTTACAGCATCAAGGAAATAACCAGCATGTCAGCCAATAGTATTACATTACTCATATCTGATTCGCTGAAAAGATGCTTCTTCTGATGGGTATCAAGGCCAATATCAATGGCCAATATTAGTGATATAACCACCAGTCATCATTTGTCCTCTCACTGAAACACTGTTGGTTGCTCTTCATCTGCTGCCAAAGAAATACACAATGTTTTTCTCACTACTCTGAGACAAACGCAAACGCCTTTCATCGTCCAGAACAGATATCATATCATGCAATCGTCTCTTTTTAGGGTAATTTAGTGCTAGTATTTAGTAAATTAAACATTTTGGGAGTTACATGTGAAATATATTTATAATGCTTTATCAAGATGAATTGTCCTTCCAAAACTGGCCATTCTGTATAGTGTTGTTACAAGTTACATCCTTTCATACTAAATGTGAGAACTTCTTCCTCCTAACACCGTGCCATGGCTCAAGGTCATAGCTGTATCTTGAGTTACCTTTCCAAGCCCTCCTGCCATTCCATGTTATATTCTCATTTAATGTTTTTAAAAATACCTAGGTGAGGATTTTTGATGACGCGCTCAAATAAGTTGTCCAGGTAACTCACCCGATACAAAATGAAGACTTTCTAGGGTGGTAATGTGCCACTCTGCAGATCTATTTCATACCACATTACTCGGTTGATGTAGAAAATGCATCCTAAGTTGTCGTATTTATTTGTAGTTGTGTTTCCTTTCTTCTACACCGCTGACCTGACCCTGAGGGGATAGAGTTAAGATTTATTGTGGACTAGATTATACTGGGTCATCCACTGTCAGCAGAAAAAGAGCTGAGAGCAAGACACTGACCCCCTGACCACTCTTACTGTGTGTTTGTGTGCTTCTAACCCCCTCTGAGTCCTTTGCACCTCAATTGGTAGACTGTAATATTTATTTGTCCTTACCTTTTTTTTTTTTTTTTTTTTTTTTTAATTTTTTTTTTTTTTTTGGGCCATAGGTTTCTATGTACTAAAGTTGGGTTTGGCTCAGCACAGTAGAGGTGGGAGAGTAAACTTGATCTAACTTATATTTCCACCATATATTATCTATTTGAGTTAGGGATTACTATGTAAATGTGATTTGGTTGTTTGTCTATACACTGTGTGCCCTGTGATTGACTGGCGACAGGTCCAGGCTGTACCCCACCTCCTGCCCAATGTCAGCTAGGATATGCTCCCGCTCACACATGACCCTGAGCACCAAAAGCAGTAGAAAATGTGACATAAATGGACAATTTTATTCCTTGGATTTATTGGTGAGACACTGTCAAAAATTAATCAATGTCTTGCAATTTACCATTGAAGAAAATACCTGAATTCATACACATGCGACGAAAACAACATCAATAGCAATCAAATCAATATTTAGACATTGAAACCATGAAGCACTTTTTAAACATGTTCTTGTCGTTGGATCCAGAAAATGCGCAACTTACTTCTGCATTCGGCAAAACGGGTTTAAGCACCTCCTCGCAGTTCGGTGAATGGTAAAGAAGACCGGACCAAAGCAACCATAGGAACTTTAAATGTCTACAATGTCTTTTTTTACAAGATGTCACCACAGAGCCACCAAAGATTACAATATTTGACCTTTAGGTTTCATTAGTCTTTACATATATCGTATCATATTTGCACAACCCCAATTCCAATGAAGTTGGGACGTTGTGTTAAACATAAATAAAAACAGAATACAAGGATTTGCAAATCATGTTCAACCTATATTTAATTGAATGCACTACAAAGACAAGATATTTAATGTTCAAACTGATAAACGTTTTTAGCATATAATCATTAACTTAGAATTGTATGGCTGCAACACGTTCCAAAAGAGCTGTTGAACAGCTGAAGCTGTACATCGAGCAAGAATGGGAGAGAATTCCACTTACAAAGCTTCAACAATTAGTGTCCTCAGTTCCCAAACGTTAATTGAATGTTGTTAAAAGAAAAGGTGATGTAACACAGTAGTAAACATGTCCCTGTCCCAGCTTTTTTGGAACGTGTTGCAGCCATAAAATTCTAAGTTAATGATTATTTGCTAAAAACAATAAAGTTGATCAGTTTGAACATTAAATATCTTGTCTTTGTAGTGTATTCAATTAAATATAGGTTGAACATGATTTGCAAATGATTGTATTCTGTTTTTGTTTATGTTTAGCACAACGTCCCAACTTCATTGGAATTGGGGTTGTATAAATAAATGATATACATGTATTTAACTTTTGGCCGAAGACACCAGCCATAAAGATTATATATTGACATATTGTAGCAGCTTCAAACAGTCATGTAATCAAACCGTAGTCATGTACGCTAGCGTAGCATACACAGGAAGTCAGCTATCCCGTTTTCTGAGTTTGGTCACATGACATTCCGCATATAGCAGATTGGATCGAATTCGGAGATACCACTGTATTGACTTTAACTGTGTGGATGTAGCATGACACAAGGCCTTCTGTCAGTCTGTGCCCTCATTGTCTTTTTCTTTCTTCGTCCTTGGGGTGGGTTGAGTGAGTCTCTAGCTCTCTGCCCTGTCCACCTGGTGTCAATCTGGCTGCTGTATAATTGGTTGTTTTTGGGTCGACCGACTGTCCTCCGTCGTGTTGATTCATGGCGTTTGTAAAGGTGACAGTAGCGGTTGTCCCTACCAGACAAAGTACAGCCATCACTAGCTTAACCTCAGCTGACCCTCTACATTTTACACACATACATGCATGCACACACAACCCATACACAGGAAACACGTGAAGGTTTGTCTGAGGCTTCATCAGTGTATAGAGATAAGTCAGTTAAGGTCACCAAATACACAGCTTGACCAAACAACCACAAATGCACTCTATTAAAAGGAATAATAAATGCATGTATGGGTGATGTGTTCTCTGTATGCAGATAGAGTCAACACACACGCTAAACTAAGTAGTGTATACAGAGACAAGTTGTATCAAATATTCTACCTTTATAAGGATAATAATATAAAATTTTGATTTGCACCGTCAGAGATGAATGAATACTGTACATAGACAACAACAATAAACATATTGTTAAATAATACCTTCATGACAGTGTCTGTCCAAATTCAGCATTAATCCCTTTGCAAATAAATGTTTTAGTAATATTTAGTTTTCTAACAGATGCTTGCATGCAAACCTCGATGCAAACATTTATTGCCTACACATGGTGCTTTAGCCTAAACATTCACGTGTTTTAGGAATAAATGTCTTTATAGCAGTGGTTATTTCCATCGCTAAATCTAGTGCAATCATAGTTTCCTCCAATGAACAAATAAAAGTTACAAGAAAATAAAGGACACAAAAATACTAAATTTAACTAAGTAACACAATTACTAAAATAAATCACCCATCCATTTTCTTTGCCTCTTATCCTCACTAGGGTCGCGGGCTGCTGGAGCCTATGCCAGCTATCTTCAGGTAGGTGGCGGGGTACACCCTGAAACGGTCGCCAGCCAATCGCAGGGCACATAGAAACAAGCAAACCAGTCGCACTCACACCTACGGTCAATTTAGAGTCTTCAATCAACCTACCACGCATGTTTTTGGGATGTGGGAGGAAACCGCAGTGCCTGGAGAAAACCCACCCAGGCATGGGGAGAGCATGCAAACTCCACACAGGCGAGGCCGGGATGTGAACCCCGGTCCCCAGAACTGTGAGACAAATATGCTAACAAGCCGGTCACTGTGCCGGCTAATATAAATCAATATAGACAAATAAATGAAATTAATAATAACTGAAGATTACTGTTGTTCTTAAGTGACCTGGACACACCCTGAACTGACACAGTGTCACCTTCAAAAAACCTGGCTCAGTGTCACAGATTTACACCCATGCTCTGTAAAAGTCCCCCACAAATAACAGCCATATGCGTGTCAGGTTCACAGGTCTCCATCTAGCTCTTTTTAATCACACTGCCTTCATATCTATAATTGAAGGTAATCGCTTGATAAACGGATTGGGCAGGGCTCTGTGCCATGCCAGTCTGGCCTTTCATGGTGCTACCATTGACCTTGTAACGGATTGTGAGCATGTTTTGTTGCCCACTCTTGTGTTATGGTTTGATTGTTGACAAGCAGTGGTGTCAATTCAACCTTACTTTGTGTGTGTGTGTGTGTGTGTGTCTGTAAGTGTGTGTGTGGTTTGTACATGTGCAAGACCAAGTGTAGGTCAACCTAAATGTTGCTCTGAGCTGATGTGTGTTACGGCAAGTGTGTGAGTGCACGCTCACTGGTCTCTTAAGTGTTAAGGTTCATTTCTGTTACTGTTGGTAAGTGCTGTCTGACCACTCCCTTGGTGGCCTCTCCGAGCTTAAGTAATGCCAGTTACAGGCCCCAGGCCCCTGCTTCTGGCCAACCCATTGATCCGATGATCAATAATTGCATCTATAACATACACTGAACAAGGATGCTAACATACCAACTGCTGTTAGGCAAGGTGTCCTACCTCACACATGGGAATAATTCCATGCGTTGAACATTTAAGGAGTTCCTTAAAGGGTACCAGTTCATCATATACAAAGTCAGCATTCATTTCACAAGCACTTAATTTTCCCTATAGATGCCGCTTTTGTAAAGAAAAAAAAAAACAACAGCATCTTCAATGTGTATTGCCACTGAGCCAGAAATCTTAACGTTGTCATTATGATTCTGATTATTTTCCCCCAGTGCCCCAGTAACAGTTTCCCAAGACCCAACTGTTTCTGCCTCTGCTTTTCTGCTTTTGTTGATTCACTCCTCTCAGCAAGCCTCCATCTTATTTCACATTTCAGTCAATGAAACAGCCTTCTCCCCTTTCTCTCTCATCCTCTCTAGTACTTCCTTTTAAAGGAATCAGTCGCTTACAACACTCAGAACACATATTAAACAGGCATCAGCCTCTTGCCAGGGCCAAATCACGCTGTTCAAATGTTGTTCTTCCACCGGGGAGAACAGGACAGCACGAGAGATGGGATGTGCAACATTAACTTGATTCACGGCTGCGGCGACTGAGTGACACTCCATAAACCTCAGCGGGCCGCCACTGGGACCTGCCAACAGCACCCCATGGCTAATGTGACACACACTAGCAATGCATAGCCTCACCACCCCCAAGGCACAACATAAGTACGCCCACAACCACATACAGGGATTTCTTGTACTAATAGAGACATGAACTACAGTAATATCCATCTGACTCAGACCATTTTCCAAGCCTACATAGATTAATGTGAGATTCATATTCAGAAACAAATGAAGTTCTGAAGAAAAACCCATTTATTGACTATATATTGAGAGGTCCTTGTTCAGTACGGTAATCGCGCAGCATCTGCAAGCTTCTAGCATATTGGCATTGGCATTCAGTCAATACAATATACTGTATAGATCAAAGTATACACATACAGATGCTGAAAATACACAGACGCACAATATATATATATATATATATATATATATATATATATATATATATATATATACACACACACACACAGTGGGTACGGAAAGTATTCAGACCCCTTTCACTGTTATATTGCAGCCATTTGCTAAAATCATTTAAGTAATTTTTTTTCCTCATTAATGTACACACAGCACCCCATATTGACAGAAAAAAATAGAATGGTTTAAATTTTTGCAGATTTATTAAAAAAGAAAACTGAAATATCACACCGCAATAAGTACTCATACCCTTTGCTCAGTATTTAGTAGAAGCACACTTTTGAGCTACTACAGCCATGAGTCTTTTTGAAAATGATGCAACAAGTTTTTTACACCTGGATTTCATTTCATGCTGAAAGACCCAGCCACGTTTCATCTTCAATGCCCTTGCTGATGGAAGGAGGTTTTGACTCACGATACATAGCCCCATTCATTCTTTTCTTTCCAGTCGTCCTGGTCCCTTTGCAGAAAAACAGCCCCAAAGCATGATGTTTCCACCCCCATGCTTCACAGTAGATATGGTGTTCTATGGATGCAACTCAGCATTCTTTCTCCTCCAAACACGACAACTAGAGTCGTGTTTGCAGGGGGGCATGTCTGGCACTGCAGGATTTGAGTCCCTGGCGGCGTAGTGTGTTACTGATAGCCTTTGTGTGTTACTGATAGCCTTTGTTACTTTGGTCCCAGCTCTCTGCAGGACATTCACTAGGTCCCCCCGTGTGGTTCTGGGATTTTTGCTCACCGTTCCTGTTATCATTTTGACCCCACGGGGTGAGATCTTGTGTGGAGCCCCAGATCGAGGGAGATTATCAGTGGTCTTGTATGTCTTCCATTTTCTAATAATTGTTCCCACAGTTGATTTTGTTGACACCAAGCTGCTTACTTATTGCAGATTCTGTCTTCCCAGCCTGGTGCAGGTCTACAATTTGGTTTCTGGTGTCCTTTGACAGGTCTTTGGTCTTGGCCATAGTGGAGTTAGGAGTGTGACGGTTTGAGGTTGTGGACAGTTGCCTTTTATACTGATGATAAGTTAAAACAGGTGGCATTAATACAGGTAACGCGTGGAGGACAGAGGAGCCTCTTAAAGAAGACGTTACAGGTCTGTGAGAGCCAGAAATCTTGGTTGTTTGTAGGTGTGGTCGCCTCGGTTACGCGCTCTCTAGTATTGTTCTGTTTTTGTGTTTTTCGTTCGTCTTTGGAGACATTACACGACTTCTGTTTTTTTTTTTGTCAATGTCTTTATGACTCCAAAATTTTCTCTGTCAATTGTCGTTGACAATTGTCTGTTGTCGTAATAGAGTGGCTCCAACTACCGGAGACAAATACTTGGCAAATAAAGATGATTCTGATTCTGATTCCGACCAAATACTTATTTTCTACCGTGATTTGCTAATAAATTCTTTTAAAAAACAGACAATGTGATTTTCTGGATTTTATTTCTTCATTTTGTCTCTCATAGGTGAGGTATACCTAAAATGAAAATTACAGGCTTCTCTCATCTTTTTAAGTGGGAGAATTTACACAATTTGTGGCTCACTAAATACTTCTTTGCCTCACTGTATATACCTTGGCCACCCTTTATACTCATAGCAACAAAAGTATTTCTGAGTGTTCTGGTTCACCCCAAATAAAGCCATTCAATGATGCCTCTATGGACCTTGCTGTGTGCACTGCTGGAAAAGAAAAAAGTCTGTAGAAAAGTATGGAATTGTCTAAAATGTCTTCTTCTAAACTGAAGAATTAAGATTCACGTGTCATGGTCTGTGTTTTTGTTGACTTGGTTTTGATTGTATTTAGTTTGTTTCATCTATTGTCTGCTTGTGTGGTTTTCATCTCCACCTGTTCTCATCAGGCCTGTTTCTTGTGTCAAGCAGTCAGCTCCCTCCAGCCACTCGTGTCTAATCCAAGTGTGCCTCATTGTCTCATCAATTTATTTGTATTTAGTTCCCTGGGTTTGTTCAGTTTGTGTCGGATCTTTCTGTCAGGGTATGTGGTGATTTGGAAGGGGGCCTGGAGGTGGGTAGGGGGTCCGCCCATTGGGGCCAGTCTGGTGGGCATCCGGGACACCAGACATAAGGCTCACGGACTGGCGACGCGAGGCCGTGCTGGTTGCTAGCGATAAAGAAACACTACAAGCATGTCATCCATTTTTACAGACTGTGGTTTGTAGTTGTCAGACATAAATGGTAACACTGTTGTTTTAAAAAAGAATCCTCCCTCTTTGCTTTTCTGTGAAAACTTTCAACATCCGAGGCTGTCTCTGTTAGCGTTAACCTCCTCCAGATACACACCACTATCTGTTCTTATGACTTGAGATACAAATAGTAATTTCAGGTGATATTTACAATACAAATAATGATTGAAATGACAACCAAATCATTCAGTCTCTAAAGTATGTAGTTACTGACTTACTCTCTTGATGAGCTGAACTATAGCGTATAACAGGTATACATTCAGCATTGTATTTAACATAAATGTAGTAGAGAAGAAGGTACCTACAAGGTATAAAACTGAAATAGAATGCAATTCTGTACAGCACAGCACTCTGCACAGCACATACCTCCACAATAGACAAACCATCCTAATTTAAATCAGTACGAAAATGTCCACATTAATACTCAATACATTTTTTTTTTTACATTTTTACCAATGCACTACATATGGCTGAATTTTATCATCAAGATGGTTGTATTATTCATACAGACAAAAATGCCTTCAATGTAATGTATGCAATGTAAACAAAAGTTTAGATGATAACAAACATGAAAACAGAACACCAACAGCTAACTTAGTCATTGTTGCATAGTCGGTATTATGTGTTCATTGAAGTTAGATTATCTGTCCATTATAATAAGCCAAATTAGTTTTTTTGTTTTGTTTCTTTGTTTGTTTTTATGTCATGATACAGCATTGTAGTCATTGCATTCCAAAGCAAAGGCACATTTGTAAAAACAAATCTGACTTTCTGATCACATTGTCACCTTTGGTGCTGGACATGAAATGTCTGGGAGAGATAAATATATCAGTGATGGATGATTTTGTCCCTCCATACACTCAAAGATCTTTTCGATGTCGTCTGAGCATTAAATCCTGGACCTCTAAAATGTCAACGTCACCAGAGCCATACATAAAAAACATAAAAGCTTTTTAACTTTTTCCTTTAAAAGGTTTGTGCATTCTCTAAAGCTTTAGTAGACATGAACAGCATCCCATCTTCACTACTACGGCTATTGCTACTACTACTACTACTATATATTGCATTTTTTCTGAACAGATTAGTCTATTCATGTTAGAGCCAGGCACTGCTCAAACAATGGCATCTTAGCACTGTTCCTACCACCTTGGTAACGCCATGGCAACCTGTGATCCAAGAGGGCGCCACATGGCTCAATTAGTCCCAGCTGTGTCTCGCTACATTTTTTTGGCAGCCTTATATCTTGCTATACTGTCTCATATCAGGCATTAAGTCACACAATTATATAAAGCATGGTCTCGCTTTTTGAAACACAACTCTCTGGGCTCGATGCTGGCCGTTCGTGTCCACCTTGCTACATTTTTTAAGTCATTTATGCAAATGTCATATTTCTTAAAGGTGGGCATTTTTGTATGATTTTGTCATTTGTGACTTCAGTTTTTGAAATATACCAATTTATATACAGTTTAAATTAATTCATTCATCTTCCATTCCGCTTCTCCTCACTTGGGTCGCGGGCATGCTGGAGCCTATCCCAGCTATCTCCGGGCAGGAGGCGGGGTACACCCTGAACTGCTGGGCACATACTAACAAACAACCCTTCACACTCACATTCACACCTATGAGCAATTTAGAGTTGTCAATTAACCTACCACGCATGTTTTTGGGATGTGGGAGGAAACCGGAGTGCCCAGAGAAAACCCACGCAGGCATGGGGAGAACATGCAAACTCCACACAGGCGGGGCCGGGGATTGAACACCGGTCCTCAGAACTATGAGGCAGACGCTCTAACCAGTAGTCCACCGTGCTGTCGTTGGGACATTGTATTAAACATAAATAAAAACAGAATACAATGATTTGCAAATCATGTTCAACCTATATCTAATTGAATACACTACAAAGACAAGATATTTAATTTTTAAACTGATAAACTTTATTGTTTTTAGCAAATAATCATTAACTTGGGTAAAATTTAGTTAAATTCAAGAATCAATGCTTCAAGATGTTCAGAATAGTCAAGAAGTTTTGGAAAAGGTAGCAATTTCATGTAATTCTCTTAGTTTAATGACTTAATGCACTCCAGTGGAGAAAATGATACAATTTTGAATTTTAGATTTGGAGATACCCTCTTTTAACCATGGAAAATAATTACTTTTTATTTTAAGAAGAGGAAGCTCGCTCTGCAGACAGTAGAAAGACTGTATGACTAGCAATACAGTATAAGGGAATAAATAAAAATCTCATTTTTGAGGTTGTTTTACAACCTGCACATTGTGCAAACAAACTGCAACTTGAAGGCTTAAAATATGAAAATGGAGGTATATTTCATACTGATGAAAACAGTTTAATAAACGTAATGCAGTAAAAGAAGGGAAAAAAACATCAGACATCTTAAAAATTAGGGACAATGTTGTCTGTACATGGCCAATAATGGCCACAAACAAGCTGAAATGGTCGTCAAACCTGACAGTCGGAGGGTTAACTGCTGAAATGGGGTGTCGAACTCGTTTTTGTCACGGGCCCCACCGTAGTTATGGTTTCCCTCAGAAGGCTGTTATGACTTTGAACCCTATAAATGTATGATCACCTCATATTATTACATAGACACAAAAAAGTGATGAATAACTAGTTATCAGAAATCAGAAGCCGCTAAAAAAAATTTGCTCAACTCTTATTCAACTTAGTTGAAAAGAGGGATTGTTGACAAAAAAAATGCTTGCAGTAACTTCATTAGAAGTGCAGACAATTTGCAATATTGGCTTTTAAGCAAAAACATCAAGTTGACGCACATGATTTGCTTTTGCGGGCCACATAAAATGATGTGGCGGGCCGGATCTGTCCCCCGGGCCTTGCGTTTGAGAGATGTGGCTTAGAAGATGCAAAGATATTGAGCGTTTGCTTGTTTGAGTGCTTTTGGGCTAGATCCTGGCGTCAAAATAAGTATTAAAAGGTGTGCTAATGTGCTCTTCCTCCTTTCTCCTCAGGTATCGTGTCCAAGTCTTTTGAGTGCCGCCTTAAAGGCCAGGGGGCTTCTTTTGTGGAGACAGAGGTTGTGGACTCCTCTGTGGACAGGAAGCTCAGCAATGAAGGAGATGTCCAGCAGGTCATCATCATCCAAGGCTACAGTGATGAAGAGGTGGCCGTCGACCAGACCCTGGAGGAGTCTGCCGCTGCCACACTGCAGACTCTGGCCATGGCGGGCCAGATGGCAGAGGTCCTCCACATCACAGAAGACGGACAAGTTATCGCCTCAGGTAGGGAGGTGGCGTCTGCAGGGGCCCAGCTCGCCAGGGGGAGCACCCGGTATGTGGTGCTGTCAACAGGGGAGGCTGCCAATGAGCTACAGGCCACAGCCCGAGGCGCCTCTGAAGCCACGGGAAGAAGTCACATCGTGTCAGAGTCGTCCACGGCTCTGGATGCCCTCCTCAGCGCTGTGAGCAAGATGGACCACCAGGAGAAAATGCTCGGAGAGGCATCTGCCGCTGACGAGGTCGCGCCCCCCGAGACGGCCGAGACCGTGCAGAGTGAAGCGCGGCCGCTGGTCAAACAGGAGGAGGAGGTGCAGGTCATTAACCAGACCGGTCAGGAGGACATGCAGAACCTGCTGCAGCTGGCAGCCTCTCGGATGATTAAGGAAGGTCTCACCCAGGTCATCGTCAACGACGAGGGCACTCACTACATCGTTACCGAGCTGGACAACTGCACCCTACAGGTAGAGGGAGGCGTGTATGAAGTGGCCGCAGCCGGAGAGCAAGAGGCTGAGGGCCATCACGATGACGCCCCTTAATTCGACGAGTGCTGTTTGTCTTGGCCAGGAATTTTGTTTTCATCCTCACCCCTCAACGTAACTCCACATAGACAGCTAGTATACAATGAAGGAAGAGGATTGTATTCAAAAATAAACAGATGACTATTTTGGGACCACCCAGACGAAGCTAAATTAATGCCAAGCCACGTTCCTGGGAGCTTGTTTTACATTTAATATCACAAACTGTAAATGCTCATCAATAAGGTGTCCCTATGTAATCTGCTTTGAAGTGTTGCAGTGGATGTATTGTTTTTTCCCCCGCCATAAGGCTTTGTTTAACATTACTTGAAGCGCTCCAATTTTTGTCTTCTATCCTTTGTAGTTATTAGCATATGATTAGCTACAAAACACTGTTTTGCATAGTTTGAAAGCACATCTTATAGTTAGTTGGATTATGCATCGCTGAGGCTGTATTATGGCTACATTATGCAGACGGGTTGAAGGCCATTTGCTTATTTGTGAGCTCGGTGTATTCTAAATTCATTTTCATTTCTAACAATAAAGATTGAAGCCAATTATAACAAGTGCATCCATAGGTTTTCATTGTTGTCCTGACACTTTATTGTCGTGTTTGCAGTGATTGTCATGTAATTTCAGCACCAATACGGCAATTACGTTCACAGCACTGTGCTGTCCAGTGAGAAACCTCCATGCACATACATGCATTAAGTGATAGCTCCCATCATGCTTTCTGAACACTAACACAGTCATTATCATCGCCATTATCATTATCACCACAATGATCACCATCACCCTAATCGCCGTCCTCTCTTCCTTTCCCCCATCAGGCCAATTCCCTTCATTGCATGTAACACACTCATCGTTTCCCCCCCTCTGCAGTATTTGGCACTGGAGGGAGAATCAATATTCATTTACGCCGCTACACAGGCCTGTAGTTTCTGATGGAGTGAGTGGGAGAGCAGTATGACGGCTGTGAGCACAATGGCTGACCGCTAAAAGTAGAGGGAGAAAGCACTCACACACTACGAGGGCATCAAAAGATCATCCCTTGAACACAAATACGCACACACATACACACTCAGCGAGCGAGAAGGTGGGCTGAGAGAGAAAGTGGTGGACGAGTGGGCAGCAGAAATGAGAGGATTGCAGATGGATGTTGAGCGAGGTGAGGCCACAGAAGTGGAAGAGCAGTAAAGCCCACAAACACACAGAGCCAGCAATTTCACAAAACACCAGTCTGCTTTTTAAACCTGTCTTGGTCACCTCTTCTCACATTCATACAGCATTTATAAAGTCATACTTTCCATCCTTTTTTTCCCCCTCTTCCTTTTCAGAAAAGGCCTGAGCGTAAATAGACCTTTTCGTGGCGTCAGTAATGTAAAGTACCACAATATTAAAGTAATGTAACTTTTTACTTTTGGATGAATCCAACACCAAATATGAGAAAAGAAAATCAATATCAATAAAATATATCTATATAGGCTCTCACCAGCATGACTAATGAGCTCACACCTTTCTTTGTACTGTACATCTTATTTCAAATGAATAAATCCTCCAGTAAATACGGTCCAAACAGTCACCATTCACGCCATTGCCTCCGTGTTGCTTTTAAACTGGTTGCTTTCGGGTAGCCCAACTCAACCAGTTACCTACATCACTTCCCCTGCGACAAGCAAATTCTTTAACAATTCTGTAACGCCAACGTAAAGTCCCACGGCCCAAATGGCATTCATGATTACCCCTTTGCCCACAATATCGCGGCTGTGACCGTGCAAGTGGAGTCATGGTGGAAGCGTAGAGCTGTATTGTGACAATGTATACACGTTGTGCTGCTAACTCTGGAAAATGTTCCTCCGGCCGCTAGTTTGAAAGAGGCCTAGGGCTGAAATTAACAACCGGCCTCAATTGTAATCCTGCGAAATAATCCCAAATTTAAATCAATGTAATGTACCTGTAATCTGATTCTATGTTGTTGTTGTTTTTTTTCCTGGAACTGTAAACGGAATACAGTTAACTTTTTTTTGAGACCCACTACACCGTGCTGTTTGAAAAACATAAAATTGTAACAAGGATTTGATTCACGCACGCAAAAATCCTTTTTTAGTATGCATTTAGTATGATTTTATCCCCCAAATTACTGCATTGTAATCCGTAATGTCAGGTTTGAAAAAACTTTTAAAAATTATTAATGAAATTCATTCATATTCAACCAGCATGATAAATAATTTATGAATGAAGGTACCTCTTTGACAGTGTCTGAGCAACATTATCGTTTGTAAGGGAAGAATTTCTGATACAGCTCTTTTGCTCATTACATTGTGCAAAGGTACCTAATATTGTAACTTCTGTGTGTATATTGATAGCATGCAAGCATTCTTTTGACATTGACTTCAGTTAAGTCTGTCTGAAGCATTTTACTGTGTGTCAATCAACGTGAGATTGAGTGAAACAGGGTCCGTGACCTCCACTAGCATCCCCGGCAAACTGTTGAGGATTCTGTTATAAATATGGACGCCTGTCAATTCATATGCACAGTTATTATTCTCCACATCTGACTGAGTGATCGTGCGCTGTATTGTATGCGTTTCCGATCCTCCCTCACTGTGTGTATCTCCGTAATCAGTGCAGGATGTCTCGTTATTAACTGCAGCAGACCACTTGTGTGACATGGAGGAGGGAGAAATTAGCAGCTGTCACCCAGTGATGAGTTAATTTCCTGACAGGCTTTCTGCTGCAGATGACCAGACGGCTGATGGAAACCTGCCGCTGAAGTTTAATTGGAGAGCAGGAAAGGGCAGTGGGGGAGAAGGGGAATCGGGGATTGAGAGGCGAGACACGAGGATGACAAAGTACAGACCAGGCTGCAAATGATGCACAGTAAAAGTATTACATTATATTCATGGTTGACTAATCAGGAAGAGGCTGCTTTGTTGGAATGATCTTTGCTGTTCTCTGTAAATGTATGCACAAGAAATCCATTCATTTGGACAGTCTGTACAACGATCGAGTAAAAATGTTCAAATGTAAGAAGTTTTTGTCTCGTTGTGTTCCACACCCAGATGACATTATCACACCCAGTTACACTGTTGCAACAATGTTTAAAAACTAGACTTTACACCGATTTTAGCGGGCTGATCGGTATCGGCCGATATTTAGCATTTTATGCTGATCGGCTTTAATGTCATAATTCGCCGATCCGATCAATGCTCCACAAAAGACATTTACTCCGCGTCGCCGCATGCACAGTATATTTAAATACAAAAGCTAGTTTATTTTTAGCCTTGTCGCGTGTCTTTTGACGTAGTATGGGAAATAGCTGACTGCCAATTAAAAAAAACATTTTTTAAAACATGTCGGCGGTGTGGAACAGACACCACGTAATGGCCGGATTAAAAAACAAGACAAATTTGCTCTTTCACGATTGCCCTATGTCAGACTACTGCAATAAAATAGCCTAGCAAGCTAGTGGTACCACGAACGGTTTTGTTCGTAAACATGCCGCCGTTCTGTCGAATCATGCTCTAAAGTTTTGGTGTGGGTGAAATAATTTAATTAAAAAGAAAGTAATTTAATTACAATAAGTTAGCACCCATTCTTTCTGTCATGTAATGTTGATTTGACCTGACTGATTAGAATACACGATCTGACTAGCGCAGTGATTTCCAACCTTTATGGAGCCAAGGCACATATTTTACAATTGAAAAAATCTCACGGCACACCAACAAAGAAAAATGTCACAAAAAGTGGATACATAAATTAGTGTATTTACTTCGTGCCATCTAATAGAAGACCATTCATTTGTTGTCTGTCACTATGCCTCACTGGCATAAATAGAGGAACAAAGACACCATTTTTATTGTAAATGTAATGTTTTGAGAAATGAAGTACACAAGTATGTATATACAGTAAATGAACAGGTCATTTAAATATACACATTCCTCCATCTTGTGATCGGATCCGTGATCGGTTATCGGTTTTTTAAACTCGCTGATCGGCGCCAAAAATCCTGATCGTGTAAAGCCTATTAAAAACACTGTCACTCTCACACCCTGTCTGTCACCTCTTTGATCCACTTGGTCTTATCCAAAATTGTATATTTAATCATCTGTGTATATTTGGGTTGAGAATGTGCTGGACATTTCTTTGGAGAAGATTTATTGATCTTATCTTGAGCAACGCAAACACAACAGACCCATGTTTCACCATTCATGAACGTTCATGCATCCGCGCAGCCTCTGTTGTAGAATTTGAGGTTTTTTGTGTTCACACAGGACAAACAGTATTACTGATGTTTTTAAAAAAGTAAAATGTAACGTGTAAAAATGTACACTTTGAGACACATTGTTAAACGTTTGCCTTCTTACTCATAACCATGTATATACAAGGGCCCAAAATGACACCATTTTGAAAAAAGTCTGTTTTGATATAAACATGGTTTTGTAATCGGGTCCTCAGGCAGCAACAAGAGAAAATAAATTGTTGCGTTTGTATTCTTGCCCGACACATGGGCCACTCCTTCAAGAGTTTCACAGAAATCAATTGTGTTGTTTCTCCATAAACCTGATGAATTGTCATCAATACATCTCTGACAGTGTCATAAAGCTGAGTGTGAATGTGTGTAAAAGCAGAACCACATACATTGAATCTAATTTGAACTGGTGGTGCATTCTGTTTCTTTTCAGGCAGAGGGCGCAAGGTCGATTCCCTGCCAATGCCCCAATACACTCTTGGTGTCAAAGTTGGATAAAAAAATGGGTGATTTGCATCAGGAAAACCATCCGGTGAAAGAACTGCACCAAACAAATCACCCGAGTAAACTCGCTGTGGCAACCCCTGATGGAACAAGCTGAAAGTCACAACTACAACACTGGGCCTCATTCACTAATAAATGCATGGAAATGTTCTCACTCTGGACACAAGTTGAGCATGTACACAAAATCACGTCAGATTCATGACACGTGCGTGCCGGACAATTTTCTTCACACCACCGTGCATATGTTCATGAATGATAATAATATAATTCATTCTCAATGACGGGCTCATGCCCGTGACCTAAAATCTAAACCGGCACGCCTAGGAAGGGGAAAAAGAACATCCGTCTGACGCATCTCAGCCAATGCGCAGAGGTTTAAGTCGCAAGAGATGGCTGATTCAAAACTTTGATAAACTTTCTTAATCTTCATCCTATTTTCAAAAAGTTGGTCTCATTGGAAAGCTTGCTAAACACAGAAATTGACAACATATAATCATCAGTTTTAATTAATTCCGAAATTAAACTCGAGAATGGTGCACAAAAGATGCGTATAGATGTTTACTGTCACGTGACCACATCTGGGTAAGGCTCACCATTGGCGCCATACTGGATGACTGGAGTTTTCCCATTGCAACCACAAATACGTCTTAGCAGTGACAAACAAGTCTTTGGGAAGTTAAGGGATTGGATCTTATTCAGGAAAGATGATGATGCTAATATGACATCATACAACTTCCGTTTTTGAAGCCGGTCGGCGTTTCGGTTGGGTGAATGCAAGTAATCAGCACGAAGGCTACGGTAATGCACACCGAATCTTATGACACAACCTGAGCTGGTCACCAGCCAATTGCAGGGCACATGTTGACAAACCATCATTCAGACTGACATGCACACCTGTGGCCAATTTAGAGTTATCATTTAACAACAATTAACATCATTTCTTTTGGGATGTGGGACCAAACCGGAGTGTCCGGATACTTGGATAAAACCCATGCAGGCAGAGGAAGAACATGCACACAGGCAAGCCCGGATTTCAACCCGGGTTCTCAGAACTGTGAGGCAGATGTCATCAATACTTAGCTATATTCATAATGTATAACGTGCCTGTGGATGAAAAAGCAAAGCTTGTGACCAAAATGTATGTATGTACGTCAGTGAGATGCCTTTCAAATATCCACACTTTTGCTTTTATTCTTTCTTTCTCATTAGCAACCCGCTTCTTCCTTGACTTCTATCTTTTCATGGATTGAGAAAATGTGATCAAGTATTTATCAGTACAATATACTGTATATACAGCATCAAACATCTAGCTGGATGCCCTATTTGTGCCTACTGGAGCCTTATTTGTCTGTACACATGGTCTGAGGAGGTTTTAAATGTATTCGCAGAGTACAAACAACACCAAGTACGAACAAATTGATGAATTACAGATTTGTGCATCAAACGTGCGTCCGCACGATTTGAAGCACAAATCTGTGCGTATGCACGGTTAGTGAATTAGGCCCATCGAATCTCATTTGTACATAATATGATTACAGTAACACAAATCATTAACTTATTGGTGGTGCATAGTAATCACATTATGCTGTGTATCACAGTCAATCTACTGTTTGAAATCTTTTGTACGCTATAATTTGGTTAATACAACATATACTTATAAAACAAAATATACCTGTAAAACGCAGTGCAATTATGAATCTGAGGTTTCTCAATATACATTGTTCATCAATATTTTCTAACCTCTGATTTTGTAATCAGTAACATCAGAGCATCTCAAGGCACTGTCTTGTGTCACCTGCATTAGTATTAAGGATGGACAGGCGATTGGTACATATGGACAACTGGATGGACTGATGGAGCAGGAATTTGCTCCTCAACACAAGGAAACCCAACGAGCCAGTTGTGGACTTCAGGAGGAGCAGAACCACCACGAAGTCAATTTTACAAAGCATCACAGTGTCATCAAAGCAATGCATTGAACATTTTTCATTCATAGTTCCAGGTCTAATTCAGCCCCAGGATTTTGAGCTGAGCGGCATGGGGGAGTAGTGGTTAGCACAACTGCCGAATAATCGAGACATTCTGGGTTTAAATCCCTCCTGTGTGGCATTTTCTTCTATTCCCCATTCTTTCTGTGGGTTGTCTTCTGAATTGACTCCGCAGAGAAGAGTGTCGTTAACGACCCTGATTAAAAATTACAAATATCACCAATACGACATGTTGGAGCTGCTTAAAGCCTTCCATTTTTTCCAAGATGGTGCCATGAAGTAGGCATCCGTCTTTAAGAGCTTCGCTGTTTGTTTGTTGTTTTTATTTGTTGTCACTTAGTGTTTGTTGTCCCTTGTGTGGACTCGTGGTGGACAGTTTACAGTGACAGCAGGCCATTCGTTGGAGGAGAATTTCGGTGCTTGACAGTTGCGCCGTGTCGGCAGCAGGCTTGCAGCAGCGCTGTTTCTGATGAGGGGAATGTTGGCGCTGTTTGACTGTCGCCGCTTTTTGCTTTTGCGCAGCACTCTTGCAACAGCCGTGGAAATGTCACTGCCCATGATGGGACCCTACAACTAGACGGATGGCGGGAGGAGTTGAGGAGGGATGCGGAGCTTGATGAAACTAGAGAATGGAGACATTATTTCTGTACGTATCTTATTCAAAAACAGACGCTAAAGTTGCTTGTTTAATTTGAACATACAGACCTCTTGTAGTGTGACATAACCCCTGACCAACCATTTGGCCCTACGACGGGTAGGGGAGGTGGGGAGTGTTGCCCGAGAGGGGGGCCTGGCCGTCGATCGCGTGTTGTGGCCGCAGGTGCCACCTCAGTAAACGTGAAGTATGGATTAAAATCATCCTTCTTCTGTTCCTTCTACACTGAGGCAACCAATCAGAGGAAAGGGGGCGCCAAAGCAGATACAAAGCTGGATCAGACAGTCGCTGTCAGAGGGGCCTTTTCTGGACACTTGTATGGCAAAACCAAGGTGGGTTTTTTTTTAATGAAGTTTACACTTTTATACTAAATGCATGTTAGAGAGTCACTCTACAGAGGTCTAAATATCCAAAATATGGGACCTTTAATGACTTTAAATAAAGTTAAAATGTATCATAGAAAGATTGAATATACAGTACAATGGAATTGTACAAAAAGAGTGTACTTTTATTAGATTAATACTAGGAATATGCATATTCCCTGTAAAACCAGTGCAGTGAGACCATATGAATTCCTTGAAACTGACAAGAGTGCATGCAGCACAAGGATGGGTGACAGTCTCACACGCACACACACACACACATTTGAATGCACACAGAGAAACACTAAGTTGCTCTCCCTCCCGCAGGCAACTCTCATCACTCTCCCGGGGACAAGTGCGAGGGACGGCAGTGAGGATGGGGGGGTTCTCTTTCGCTCTGTTTCTCTGAGTATGATAAATATAGCAATTGTGTTTCGTCGCCATCAATAAAAAACACATCAGCCTGGGGATCATTTCCTTAATGTCTCCGCTATTAGTTTTTGGCTTCCCTTTGGCAGTATTAGCATGCCAGCTATGATGTGCTCTGCTGTGTGTGTGTGTGCGTGCGTGCGTGTGTGTGTGCGTGCGTGTCCTCGAGGCTTCAGGTACAACTCTATTAAGCTCCATTTTCTTGTTTATTTCCTGTCTGATACTGCACATGCCAGCACGTCACTTCAATGGGATGTGTACAAACTAATGCTAGGTACAGTAAGGTTTTTAAAAAGGTTTTATTTGTTTGAGAGGTGGAGGGCATTCGAAGCCACGGTTCAGTTCTAGTTCATCGCCTCCCTGGAAGTTATTATACGAAAGGAGGGAAGAAGGGAATGATGTTGTATGGGCCCTGCACGGCTGTTCTTGCTCTCGCTTACCTTTCCGTGTGGCTCTGCATTTGTGTCTTTGATCACGTTAATCCCTGCCTAACGCCCACCCCCCTTCGCTGGTCTGCACGGCATACACTCCCTGCCACACACACCTCAACAACTGACACAAATTGACAGCCCACTCTACCACCCGCCATTACCCACCACCTCCCAAAATGCCAGCCATTCTCCATTCCTTCATAGAGAAGCTTACCCTAACCCCCGAAAAAGAATCAAACGCACCGAGAAGGCAGCTTGTGTCTCCCAAAAAGTCTGCAGCACTATAGAAGGACAAGCTCTGATTGAAAAGGGACCTGATTAGTTCAACATGTTTAAAACTTGAATTTTTTAAAAAAAACATGTAAGTTTTAATTAGGCCCACAATACGGTGGAGTAGTGCTTAAAAAGTGAATAAGACACATTGAGTGTCAACTGAAGGGAACGTAAATGATAAAGAAAAGAGAGAGTAATTCATCACTAACACATCTTCATTGTCAAAACCAAGTACAGTGGAACCTCCGTTCGTGAACTTAATTCATTGTGAGACTGTTCGCAAACTGAAATGTGGGCAAACTGAAGCAATTTTTCCCATTAACTATCTGTGTAGCGAGATCACAAACGGGAACACCGTTCTTATGCTTAGCTAGTATTTCCTTCTTCTTTTTTGCTCGTTTTAGGAGTTTTAATTTGTTAGTGGACCATGCCGTAACTAAATTAACGTGTATATCAAATACATTTTCCCCACTGATTTGAATTGAAATGACATTAATCCTTTGCAGCCCCTCCAAATAACACATTTATTTTGTTACATGTTACAAAAATAGAGCTGTATTGTAAAATATAAATATAAAAACATACAATCTCCAATTCCACTGAAGATGAGACATTGTTGTAATGCGTAGATGAAAACAGAATACAATAACTTGGAAACCCTTTTCAACCTATATTCAATTGAATACACTACCAAAACAAGATATTTAATGTTCATAATTAATGACCGTTATTGTGTTTTTTGCAACTATACTCTCATTTTGAATTTGATGCTTGGAACACGTTTCAAAAAAGCTGGGACAGCAGTTACAAAGGACAGAAAGTTGAGGAATGCTAAAAAAAAAACACCTGTTTGGAACATTCCACAGGTGAACAGGTTAATTGGAGATAGGTGAGTGTCATGACCACCACTTTGTGAACAAATGCGTGAGCAAATAATCCAAAGGTTTAAGAACCTTTGTTAACATACAATTGCAAGGAATTTAGGGATTTCATCATCTACGGTCCATAATATCATCGAAAGTTTCAGAGAATCTCAAGAAATCTCTGCATGTAAGCAGCAAGGCCGAAAACCAACATTGAGACTGGCCGTGACCTTTGATCCCTCAGGCGGCCCTGCATTAAAAAACGGAATCAAGGATATTGCCACGTGGGCCGAGGAACACTTCAGAAAACCAATGACAGGTAACAGTGTTCGTTGCTACATCTAAAAATGCAAGTTACAACTTTCCCATGCAAAGCAAATGCAATATATCAACAACACCCAGAAACACCACCGGCTTCTCTGGGCCTGAGCTCATCTGAGGTGGACTGACACAAAGGAGAAAAGTGTGCTGTGAACATTAAATATCTTGTTTTTGTAGTGTATTCAATTGAATATTGTTTAAAACAAATTTTAAAATCATTGTATTATATATTTATGTTTTACACCACGTCCCAACTTCATTGGAATTGCGGTTTGTAATAAAAGCGAACATAAAGACTATTGACAAACTTGTAAGTTGGGGCAGGGTATTCAAAATAATTACAGTATATAAATAGTTACTGAACCGAGTCGATACGCTATTGATGGCATAAACCACTACTGACTGCTCATTGGTCAAGCATGTTTGTCATCACCTTGTCATTGCAGCATTTGATAATATACATAGAGAAATTACAACAACACAAAACACACACACAGTAGAAAATTAGCACTAACAGATATACCTAAATTATTGCACTCGGATGAGGTTTGGGGCAATACGTGTAAGCGTTGACTTCATTCCCTCTTCATACTGCAAAAAAGAGCCATCAGAATAATCCATAAGGTAGGCTATCTTGAACACACTAATCAATTATTTGTAAAGTCTAAAATAATAATAATACATAATTATAATAATAATAATATTGTGGAATTTAGAACAGCACAACTTCTTTATAAAGCAAGGAATAATGTATTACCATGCAATTCGCTGAAAGTTTTTCAGGAAAGAGAGCGGAAGTCTAAATTAAAATTCAGAGATTTGGCAAATTATATGATCCAAAAATGCAAATAAAAAAATTACGCAAATCAAATAATTGGGTGAAACTGTGGAATAGACTGAGTATGAAGCTGAAACCATATCCAAGCATCAACCACTTTAAAAAACAAGTACAAACAAATGACCTTTACAAAATATGAGGCGGAAGTAGTATCAATATAAATATATGTCAAATCAAATTTATTTATACAGCACTTTTCATACATTAAAATGCGACACACAGTGATTTACAGAGATTTAAAAAAAAAACCTGACAATTAAAATCGGAAAAGATATCCAAGAACCCATCCATTGCATCCCCACATAAATGCAAAATACACCCACACGAACACACCACCGTGCACATTCTCACACACAATAGTGTAGAGACATGGCAAAGCACTGAGTTGTCATTTATTATTATTATTATTATTATTCGGTACAGTGAACAACTGGTTTGCACATCTGCCTCACAGCTCTGAGGGCCCGGGGTCAAATCCGACCTCACCTGTGTGGAGTTTGCATGTTCTCCCCGTGCCTGCGTGGGTTTTCTCCGGATACTCCGCTTTCCTCCCCCATCTCAAAAACACGCATTGCAGGTTAATTGAAGACTCTAAGTTGCCCGTGGGTGTGAATGTGAGTGCGAATGGTTGTTTGTCTATATGTGCCCTGCGATTGGCTGGCGACCAGTTGAGGGTGTACCCCGCCTCTCACCTCAGAGTTAGCTGGGATAGGCTCCAGCTCGCCCGCGTCCCTAGTGAGGAGAAGCGGTACTGAAAATGGAGGGATTATTATTCTTTTTTTTTAATTATTATTATTATTATATGGGACAATTAATAAATGTATAATTATGTATTTTTTATTTTTATATATTATTATACATAATAATAATAAGTATCTATATATTATATATGTTTTAGCGTATATAGGAATAAGGACGTGTATATAAATATTTACGATTTATTATATTATCATACTATTATAGTACTATATTGATGTTTTATAGGATTATAATGAAGTAGGAGTAAAGTTTTACGTCTTCCTTTTGCTTTCCTGTATAATTTAACTTCATTTTTAGCTTGCACTGCCTTCGCTCTGGACACGAGTATTGTATCCCAGAGTCTCCACTTTCGATTTTCTTGTTGCTCTCAATAAAATCTTTTGACTGATGCATTCAATTTGGTATGTTTTCTGCAGTTTCCCGAAATATATTATTTAGAAATGGAAAACCAACCGCCTTAAACCGAGGCCAATAGAGCTGAGCTGCACAAAGACAGTAGTGACCTGTGAGAAAAGTCGCTTCAGGTAGGCTCCTTACTAGTATACAGTAGCTGTGGTCGGCACTCTGTCAGATATTCTTTACTTCCAATTTCCAGTAATGCACATAACAAACAGTCTCTGTGATTCAATATAAAACAAATGTAAATGTATTTCAGTAAGCATAGTGATGAAAACCAACAGATTTTTTTTTTTATGTTAATATCATGTTTGCATCTACTGTTGTTGATCTGGTGGAGCATTGTTTGCTTGCCTCTAAAGGAAAATCACTAGCGGACGGTCTGTACTTCAAAACCATGCATATTATTGGCAAACTTTACACTTAGATTTTGCAAACTATTTTTACACCTAAAAGGTAAAAACCTCCCACCCAAATGTATGAAAATATATTGTGTAATGTAAATTGGAAAGGGAATGCCCGAAAAGCAATTCCGCTTCTGTATTCAGACACTCATTGTTTGGCACTCTAAAGACTTCCGTTTCAGTCTATCACTGATCGTGTAATGGTTCACTTGCGTGAGTTTCATGCAGGTACGTCACACTCATTGAATGTGTGACTGGTTGTCTGTCTCTATAGGTCCCTTGTGATTAAGTAGCAATCCAGTTATTGTCCACCTTTTGCCCAGAATTGCTGGGATAGGCTCTAGCTGCCTGCAACCCTTAACAGGATAAACGACACAGAAAATGAATGGATGGAGTTTCAAGTTTAAATCTAACTCCTGCCATGAGACAAGCCTGGGTTTTATCACACAGTCGCAATACTGCTTATAGACTGAGGGAAGGTGGCACTTTACCTTATGCCAACACGCCGCCCCTCTTGTTTCAATAGCAGATCTTCACTGTCAGCCTGCGATAACACCTTTCTACACGGCTGCTGCAACCATCTGCTTCATGTCAGCACTGCCACATAGGGCTTGATTCTGTTCGTGTTTTCATCTTGGGAAAATAAACAGTGTGACAGATGAAGTCAAAGAAAATGTTTTAATTTGTGTTGTTGATTTTTTTTAATCACACCTTGGAATAATATTTAATGACATGGTGTTATTTTCCATAGCAAAAATGGATGAAGCGGTGCAGCGTGCGGTTATGCAGTCAAATGCAGTGGAAAGTTGATAACGCAGCATGTATTTTGCTGTATATAGTTTGCTTATTTTATTTACACTCCCCAGGCACTCACATTTGAAGACAGGTATAATGATAATAATAATAATAATAATATTATTATTATTAGCGTCACGGTGGAGGACTGGTTAGCACATCTGCCTCACAGTTATATATCCCGTCTCTCGCCCGAAGATAGCTGGGATAGGCTCCAGCACGCCCGTAACCCTAGTGAGGATAAGCGGAACCCAAAATGAATGAATGAATTATTATTCAAGATCTAGGGCAGCACGGTGATATAGTGGTCAGCACAGCTGCCTCACTGTCAAGAGGTCCAGGATTTGAATTTCAGCTCCAGTTCAGTGCATTGGATGGGAGTTCTCCAGGTATTCTATAGGCTTCCTCGTACATTCCAGATAGATGAATATTAGGTTAACTGAAGACTTTAAATTGTCCATAGGTGTGAATGTGTGTCTAATGTTTTTTTGTTGATACTGTATGTGCCCTGTGATTGCCTGGTGACCAGTGTTGCTGTTAGATTCCAGTATTTATCACAAGGATTGATTTCATCGATTTCATATTCATTTCTGTTGTGCACAAATCTTGAACGAGTGGCAGTAATGCAAGCACTACAAAGACTCTTAGTGAAGATGAATAAACATCTCTTGGTTTTCATTCATAGCACTACACTGCCGCTGTCCGCCCTCATCACAGTGTGTAATGTGTATAAATGAGTACAAACAAAATAATGTGACTTTCCTCTTTCTCTGCTACTTTCCCTTCTAAAGTGAGGAAGTGAGGCCTCCACTCTCAGCGTGAGCTCATTTTCTGTATTGAGTTTTTCTCTTCACTCCTATTGCATGTGATTGTTACGGTGTCCTTTGGAAAAGTTCAGTCCCAAATTTATGGTGCTGCCAATGGGAGGTGTCAGTGTCATTGAGCTGAACGCATATTATTGGCCAATTCCCTCATTCCTACTGATCTGCTTGACATTTCAGTCCCCTAAAACTCCCTCCATGGGAGTTAGCCTTTTGAGTGTAATGTTCTCAGAGAATAAGAATACATCATTGTGAGGATTTATTCCCAAATTGATTTTAAACACATCTGAGCTAGTTATAATTTCCCGGCTTATGAGTGCTTTAAAGCAGGCCATAATTGTGGTGAGCTTCCTTCCACTACAACCTGACTTTTAACCAGCTCTCACAGTGAACTGAGTTGAGCCCCACATTTGTGAAGTGTAACCTTAGGAGTCCCCGAGTGGCCCCTGCCTTGCGTAACAAGCGTGGGGGGGGGGGGGGGGGGGCTGCAGTAAGTGCTCTCCAGGGACTGTGGCTGTGATCTGACCATCCCTGGGGTCCTGTTAATTTCTTCTCCTTTCACAAAGCCTCAGTGCTCCTCCTCTCTTCACTTCCTCCTTTTCCCCACTCTGCTCTCCTCCACTACTTCATCCAGCCATCGTCGTCCCTCTCTTTCTGCTCTTTATGTAAGGTATGCTGTCAATGGGGACCTCAGCAGTCTCATTAGAAGCTGGTGGAGGGTGTGAAATCTTAACGGTGACATACTGTAGATGTGCAGATCAGTGTCATGGTTGGAGAAACAGTGCATTAACCAAACCCTGCTCTATTGTCTTGCCCAGTACTAAGCACCCACTTCTACCTTCAATACCAAAGCAGGAGGTAATGTGTTCTAAAAATAGCAAGGCAGAAGGTGAATTGGATATTCACGTAGGAGTTCATCATCCATCACTGACCCGCAACTTACATCTACATTTTTATTCTTCATAACGAATCAAATCACACAGATGTGTTGCAGTAGATGAAAAGCCACATGTATGTAATCTATAGGTCAATGGAAAGTTGAGCTCATGTTTCTAACAATGCTCAGAAGTTCAACAGTTTCTGACCTCTTGTAGATCTAGTCAAAGAATGTTGCACTCAACTCTCTGTTTTCAGTGACAAGCAGTTGAGGACCGAGGCAGTAATGACTACGAGACTAAGGTCTTGAGCTGGAATCAACTTGATGGCCCTGCAATTATAGGACCATCCAGCCATGTACACTTGGACTGAAACTATGGGGCTAAACACAACTGCCCCTAAGTGCCTCCAACAAAACCCTAAGCCCTCACTCAGTAGCTACTCTTGCCCTTTGCCTTATGCTCTTCTACCCTTGCCCTGTGGTCTGGCGAACAAGCGGCTGAAACATTCAGGAAGGCTGCGGGCTCGGGTGCTGTTAGGGGATCTTAGTGGGTTAAAATTGGGGAGCCCGATAGAAAGGAGGGAAGTGCCCATATCAAGCCGGGCTACTCCACGGGAGTGATAAGAGCAATTGTACTGTCAACGTGGTCGTCAGATGAGCCTTATTGTTCATATATAGATGGAGGAACAATGGTGAGGTGTCAGGCAACTATAGTTCATAATGTGCTGATGCTGACGAAGTGTCAGTGTGATCCATGTGTGCTGAGCCTCCTGCATCCTCAAGCATTCCCTCGTAAGAATGTCACGGGGCAGAGTACAAATGGGACAGCATCTGTCGGACAATACAGTAGATACAGTAGGATAGCAAGAAATGGGGGTAAAGGAATCATAGTAAAGAGAAACAAGGTAAGATGGATTCAAAAAGGACATATGCATGAAAAGTAAATAACTAGAAGAAGAAGCTGTTGCTAAAACTGGTGTTGAGAAATAGATATGTGCGTTTGTCAAAGAACCTTGAGCGTCTAGATGGCGTCTAGAAGTATTTTTTGTTCAAGAAAATGAAACTGGCAGTCATTTTCAATCATCTCAATCTATTTTAGAGCAATTGATGAATAACTAATTGCCCTTGTAAGGCCCCTTTTACATCACCAAAAAGTCAATTGGCTGCCATTTGTTGATTTGACGTCTTGGACAGAACTGGAGACCAGATTTGTGGTGTAGCCGGTGTGGACAAAGGAATGTACTATACTATAAAGTGGCAGCATTTTCTTATATTTTATATATCATCGCTGTTGGGTGGAATCATTGCATCTCCAAAATTACAACTTTTTAGGAAATTAAAAAAAACGCCATCTTGCTTAGGTTTCCAAACAACGCTTTGTTCAATCAAGTCCGATTCTAACCACTTTTGTTAGCCATTGGCAGCACTTATTCGATCCTATGACAATCAGATGGATTTCTGATATGTTTGAAATTTGATTGCCAGCAACAATTATCTTCTTTATTTCACAGTTGGGAACACTGCATGACTGACCCGAACGCACAGGGTGAGCAGTCAATTTTTTAATTTGAGTCTGTTGGTACAGTGTTAAGCACCTAAATTGTTAAATTTGACTCTTTGCCATAAGCAATTAACTTGTACAGCATGAATTTGAATTAGGACACTGAATGCTTGACTCAAAGATATACAAGCTACACTAACGTATGCCATGGACATCATTATTGGACTCAAAAGTAGCAATTTACTTTACAATTGTTACTTTCAGGGGGAGAAAGTTATTATAGTAGTAGTATAGTAATTATAGTAGTAAAAAAGTAGAAAATATAACCATGTTTCCACAAAGTAGTACAGTTTGGTTAAATTTTTAACAATTTTATGTCATGAACGGAACAGAGGATAGGACCCAAAAAAGCACAACTCCAAAACAAATGGAGTTTCAAAAAGAGAGGTTTAATATACGGGTAGAGGTCGGGACACAGGCAGGCAATCCAAAAAGGGCAACAGTATCCAAAAACGTGAGGCAAAAAGGCAAGGTCGACAATCGGAACAGGGTCTAGCCTTACTGTGAGTCTGTGACGTGGAAACAAGGAATGCTGTAACGCGACAACAAGGTACAACGAAATGGCAACCAGAAAGACTGAGACAGGAGGTTAAATGCATGGGGTAATTAGGGGAAAACGAGGCACAGGTGGGGAAGATGCTCTCAGGAGCAGGTGTGTACGAGACAGGGGGGAAACAACAACTGGAACACACACCCATGACATTTGAATGGGTTGTCAAAAAGACGAATCTATTTAGCTACTTTTCGCAGTGGATCTACTGCAGTCTATTGATTGGTCAACAGAGAATTATCACCCTTGTTCTCTCACATCAAAGTAATAGGAATAAATGAAACATGTAAAAGGCATTTTATATTATGCACATTATCTACCAGATGATACAGAGAACACAATTGTGGTCACCTGTGAGCTCCTTCATCAACAATGAAGGTTTTATTGTGAGATGCCAGGACTACCTTGGTCCCATAACAATCCAGCCACACCCCCCGCCCCTCTTCTTTTTTTTTTTTTAAATATGCATCAAGATCGAAATGTAACCGCTTCATCCTAGCCTCATCACAGCGGTGACAGATGACAACTAATGGCGGATCTTTGATGGAGAATTTGAACAGATCGTATCAAGCTTTCAGTGTGTGTGTTTGTGATTTGTGACAGCACTTTGAAGTGTTGTAAAGAGGCTCACGAGCACGCACACAGATGCACACATGCACATCATGTTTGCTAGCATTCTTAAATGTGTCACAATGAAAATGCCCCCCCAGGCATTCTTCATTTACTGTCACAGCCATTAGACATGCGAGGGAAGCAAAAGAAGAGATTGTATCAGTAATGCATGAGCTCCAGTAATTAGCCTCCTGATGCAAGTATATGTACATGCAGATGTGTGTGTGTTTGTGCGACACAAATCCTATACAGTATATGTACATGATCTCATCACCTGAACTGTGTCAACTGGAGTCATAATTTTCATGGATGAGTGGCAGATTCTTTAAACTCACATTTAATTATATACAGTGGGTACGAAAAGTATTCAGACCCCTTTAAATCTTTTACTCTTTGTTATATTGCAGCCATTTGCTAAAATCATTTAAGTTCTTTTTTTTTTCATTAATGTACACACAACATCCCACATTGACAGAAAACATTGAATTGTTGCAGTTTTTGCAAATTTATTAAAAACGAAAAACTGAAATATCACTCAGCCGTAAGTATTCAGACCCTTTGCTGTGACACTCTTATATTTAACTCGGGTGCTGTTCATTTCTTCTGATCATCCTTGAGATGGTTCTACATCTTCATTGTAGTCCAGCTGTGTTTGATTATACTGATTGTACTTGATTTGGAAAGCTAAACACCTGTCTATATAAGACCTTTCAGCTCACAGTGCATGTCAGAGCAAATGAGAATCATGAGGTCAAAAGAACTGCCTACATTACTTAGTGTTTTCCTTGTGACAACAGTACCTGCTAATTCTAGGCCTTTTTTAAGCTCTCCACAGGTGATCATTGGCTTTTGGACAACTCTTCTGCTAATTCGTTGCACTCCTCTGCCAGAAATCATGCGAGGAGCACCTGATCAAGGACAATTTATGAAAATCATGAGGTCTAAGGAACTGCCTGAAGAGCTCAGAGATAGAATTGTGGCAAGGCACAGATCTGGCCAAGGTTACAAAAAGGTTTCTGCTGCACTTAAGGTTCCTAAGAGCACAGTGGCCTCCATAATCCTTAAATGGAAGACGACCAGAACCCTTCCTAGAGCTGGCCGTCCGGCCAAACTGACCAATTGGGGGAGAAGAGCCTTGGTGAGAGAGGTAAAGAAGAACCCAAGATGACTGTGGATGAGCTCTGGAGATGCAGTTGGGAAATCGGAGAAAGTTCTAGAAAGTCAACCATCACTGCAGCCCTCCACCAGTCGGGGCTTTATGGCACAGTGGCCCGACGAAAAACACACGAAAGCCCACATGGAGTTTGCTAAAAAAAAAACCAAAAAAACCTGAAGGACTCCAAGATGGTGAGAAATAAGATTCTCTGGTCTGATGAGACCAAGATAGAATTTGTTGTTCTTAATTGTAAGTGGTATGTGTGGAGAAAACCAGGCACTGCTCATCACCTGTCCAATACAGTCCCAACAGTGAAGCATGGTGCTGGCAGCATCATGCTGTGGGGGTGTTTTTCTGCTGCAGGGACAGGACGACTGCTTGCAATTGAAGGAAAAGATGAATGCGAAGTGCAGGGATATCTTGGACAAAAACCTTCTCCAGAGTGCTCAGGACCTCACACTGGGCCGAAGGTTCACCTTCCAACCAGATAATGACCCTATGCACACAGCTAAAATAATAATAATAAGGAGTGGCTTCAGAACAACTCCGTGACTGTTCTTGAATGGCCCAGCCAGAGCCCTGACTTAAACCCAATTGAGCAGCTTTGGAGAGACCTGAAAATGGCTATCCGCCAATGTTCACCATCCAACCTGACAGAACTGGAGAGGATCTGCAAGGAGGAATGGCAGAGGATCCCCAAATCCAGGTGAAAAACCTGTCACTGGTCATCATTCTCAAAAAGACTCATGGCTGTATTAGCTCAAAAGGGCGATTCTACTAAATACTGAGCAAATGGTCTGAGTACTTATTGCGTTTCTTTTTTAACAAATCTACAAAAATTTCAACAATTCCGTTTTTCCTGTCAATATGGGATGCTGTGTGTACATTCATGAGGAAAAAAATGAACTTAATTGATTTTAGCAAATGGTTGCAATATAACAAAGAGTGAAAAGTTTAAGGGGATCTGAATACTTTCTGTACCCACTGTACACACACACACACACACACACACACACACACAAACACACACACACAGATCCCTCCAAAAATATTGGAACGGCAAGGTCAATTCTTTTGTTTTTGTTATATACTGAAGACATTTCGGTTTCAGATCAAAATATCGAATATGAGACAACAGTTCAGAATTACAGCTTTTCTTTCATGGTATTTACATCTAGATCTGTTAAAAAACTCAGGCCAGAGCATCTTTTGTTTGAAGTCACCCACTTTTCAAGTGAGGAAAAGTATTGGAACAGAGCAGTCGTCCACCGTGTTGCCTCGTCATATATATATTATAAAAAAATGTAAAAATTATGAAAATAATATTTTGGTAATTCTAATTGAGCTAAAACAGGATATCAGTCAGAATTCTTTTTTTTTAATGTCTTTTTATACAATCATGGCCAAAAATATTGCCCCCCCTGGGTTGCCAATACTTTTGTGAACCCCCATTTATCCAGGAGGATATGTTCCAGACTGACCCGCAATAGGTGAAATTACCCAATATAGACAGATGAAATATTTTTTTAAATATAGTTTTACCCCTTCCACATGCCAGACTTCCCTCTCCACAGCCACTTCATCCAGCTCTTCCGGGGGGATCCCAAGGTGCTTCGAGGCCAGCTGGGAGACATAGTCTCTCCACCGTGTCCTGGGTCGTCCCCGGGGTCTCCTCCCGGTGGGACATGCCCAGAACACTCACTAGGGAGGCATCCGAATCAGATGCCCCAGCCACCTCATCTGGCTCCTCTCAATGTGGAGGAGCAGCGGCTCCGCTCTGCACTCATCCCGGATGAGCTTCTCACCCCATCTCTAAGGGAGAGCCCGGACACCCTGTGGAGGAAACTTATTTCAGCCGCTTGTATCTGGGATCTTGTTCTTTCGGTCATGACCCACAGCTCGTGAGCATAGGTGAGGGTAGGAACGTAGATCGACCGGTAAATTGAGAGCTTCGCCTTTCGGCTTAGCTCCTTCTTTACCACAACGGACTAATACAAAGTCCGCATCACTACAGACGCTGCACCGATCCGCCTGTGGATCTCCCATTTTGCCCTCACTTGTGAACAAGATCCCAAGATACTTGAACTTCTCCACTTTGGGCATTATCTCATCCCCGACCTGGAAAGGGCTTTTCCGACTGAGGACCATGGTCTCAGATTTGGAGGTGCTGATTTTCATCCAAGCTGTTTCACACACGGCTGCGACCCGCTTTAGTGAGAGTTGGAGATCACGGTTTGATGAATCCAACAGAACCACATCATATGCAAAAAGTAGAGATGCAATACTGAGGCCACCAAATGGGATCCCCTCTACGCCTCGGCTGCGCCTAGAAATTCTGTCCATAAAAGTTATGAACAGAATCGGTGACAAAGGGCAGCCTTGGCAGAATCCAACCCTCACTGGAAACGAGTCCGACTTACTGCATGCAATGCGGACCAAACTCTGACACTGTTCGTACAGGGACCGAACAGAAACCGTATCAGGTGGTTCGGTGCCCCATACTCCCGAAGCACCCCCCACAGGACTCCCCGAGAGACATGGTCGAACGCCTTCTCCAAGTCCACAAAACACATGTAGTCTGGTTGGGCGAACTCCCATGAACCCTCGAGGACCCTGCCAAGGGTGAAGAGCTGGTCCACTGTTCCACGGCCAGGACAAAAACCACACTGCTCCTCCTGAATCTGAGATTTGACTTCCCGACGAACCCTCCTCTCCAGCACCCCTGAATAGACCTTACCAGGGAGGCTGAGGAGTTTGATCCCCCTGTAGTTGGAACACACCCTCCGGTCTGCCAATCCAGCTCCCCGATGTCCACGCGATGTTGCAGAGGCGTGTCAACCAGGACAGCCCCACAACATCCAGAGCCTTTAGGAACTCCAGGCGAATCTCATCCACCCCCGGGCCCTTGCCATCGAGGAGCTTTTTAACCTCCTCTGTGACCTCAACCCCAGAGATAGGAGCGCCCGCCTCAGAGAACCCAGACTCTACTTCCTCATGGGAAGTTGTGTCGGTGGAATTGAGGAGGTCTTCGAAGTATTCCTCCCACCAACTCACAACGTCCCGAGTCGAGGTCAGCAGCGTCCCATCCCCACTATACAGTGTTGATGGTGCACTGCTTGCCCTTCCTGAGACGCCGGATGGTGGACCAGAAGTTCCTCGAAGCCGTCCGGAAGTCTTTCTCCATGGCCTCACCGAACTCCTCCTACGCCCGAGTCTTTGCTTCAGCGACCACCAAAGCTATATTCCACTTGGCCAGCTGGTAGTCATCAGCTGCCTCAGGAGTCCCACAGGCCAAAAAGGCTCGAAAGCACTCCTTCTTCAGCTTGACGGCATCCCTCACCATTGGTGTCCACAAACGGGTTCGGGGATTTCCGCCACAACATGCACCGACCACCTTAGCAATGGAGGCGTGGAACATGGTCCACTCGGATTCAATATCCCCTGCCTCCCCTGGAACATGAACAAAGTTCTGTCGGCGGTGGGAGATGAAACTCCTTCTGACAGGGAGTCTGCCAGATGTTCCCAGCAGACCCTCACAATACATTTGGGTCTGCCACGTCGGACCGCCATCTTCCCCCACCATCGAAGCCAACTGACCACCAGGTGGTGGTCAATTGACAGCTCCGCCCCTCTCTTCACCCGAGTGTCCAAGACATGCGGGCGATGACACGACCACAAAGTCAATTATCGAACTGCGACCTAGGGGGTCCTGGTGCCAAGTGCATGTGTGGACACCCTTATGCTTGAACATGGTGTTTGTTATGGACAATCCGTGATGAGCACAGAAGTCCAATCACAGAACACCGCTCGGGTTCTGATCGGGGTGGCTGTTCCTCCCGTTCACGTTCTTCCTAGTCTCACTGTCACGCCCACGTGAGCATTGAAGTCCCTCAGCAGAACGATGGAGTCCCCAGCATGAGCGCTCTCCAGCACCCCTCTAAGGACTCCAAAAAAGTGGGTACTCTGAACTGCTGTTTGGTGCAGAGGCACAAACAACAGTCAGGACCCATCCCCCCACCCGAAGGCGGAGGGAGGCTACCCTCTTGTCCATTGAGGTGAACCCCAACGTACAGGCACCGAGCTGGGGGGCAATAAGTATACCCGCACCTGCTGCGCGCCTCTCACCGTGGGCAACTCCAGAGTGGAAGAGAGTCCAACCCCTCTCAAGAGGACTGGTACCAGAGCGTGTGTGGAGGCGAGCCTGACTATATCTTGTCAGAACCTCTCGACCTCACACCCCAGCTCAGGCTCCTTCCCTGCCAGAGAGGTGACATTTCACGTCCCTTGAGCCAGCTTCTGTAGCCTGGGATCTGGTCGCCAACGTCCCTGCCTTCGGCCACCGCCCAGCTCACATTGCATCCGACCCCTACGGGCCCTCCCACAGGTGGTGAGCCCTTTCGGGCTGTGCCCGGCCAGGCCCCATGGGTGCAGGCCCGGTCACCAGGTGCTCGCCTTCGAGCCCCACCTCCAGGCCTGGCTCCAGAGGAGGGCCCCGGTGACCTGCGTCTGGGCAAGGGAAACCTCAATCCATTATTTTTTTCATCATAGGGGTATTTTAGCCATGCTTTGTCTGGTCCCTCAACTAGTTGCCATGGGTGAACCTACCAGGGCGTGAAGCCCCAGACAACTTAGCTCCAAGGATCATTGGGACACACAAACCCCTCCACCACAATAAGGTGACGGCTTCCAGGAGGGGAAGTTAAAAAAACCTGTCATGTCAAAACAATATATGTAAATATATTTTTTACCCTTTGATTACATTTATTTTGTATGAATGGACTCTTGTGTGGCTTTTCCATTGCACAGTCCTTTTGCAGCTCAGATCAGCTCTACTCAACTCACCTCAATTTGGCCCACTTCAAAACTGTTCAGTGAGAAACTGCAGAAACACACTGCACTAAACACATCGGTTACAATGAGATTTGCTCCAACAAATGGGTCTCCAGTATTAAACCGCAACATAAGGCTGTTGGCTACTCTAAGGAGATAATTCATTTGAGAGGAGATTCGGGGCAACAAGTATGTAAAACGAGGATGTAAAAGTGTAGATTATGGAGGTACAACAAACATGATCAGACATGATTTACACTACCCATATAATCACCAGGAACTAGAAATAGTGCCTTGTAGTACCTCGAAAAACCTGGTTTTGACAATGGAAAAGTGCCAATAGTACAAGTAAGTAGAGCCGTGTCAAGTTCAATAGTTAATAGTGGAAAATGGACATTAGTTGACATGCTGTTTAGTGAAAAATAAGCTAATCATAGAACCCTTTCACTACATTCAAATGTCAAATAATACATTTAATTTCAAAATGTAGTTTAAAAACATTTCATTGATAGAAATGCATGGTAGCCAGCGCTGCATGCACTTAGGTAAGAAGTACAATGTAAAATGTGCTTTGCAGGAAAGAGGAAAAGTATGCCCTTTCAAATGTCAGCTCACATCTCTGGAGGAAGTGAATGCTTTCATTAACAGTAGTTTAGTAGATTGAAAACACATGAAGGGCTGCAGTAAATTAGTGAATGGGGACAGTTTTATATTTGCATTAAAAAGAGACATTTTGAGGACTATTGAGGTGTACTAATGGAATTAGTGTTATTGAATTTATCAAGAGCGCTTATAATATAAGAACCATGATCAAAAACACCATGCTCTTCTGCGGTAAACGTAAATGTTCTCATCTGTCCATATGTCTTTGCTACTTCAGGATGGAACAAAAACAGCATTGCAATTATGTTTTAAAAAAAATAAACAGTCTCTGAACTTCAAATCCATAAACTGTGGCAGGTTGCCATGATCTTGCTGGATCTCCTTACTCAAAATACCCGTGGTTCTTCTGCATGTTCCTCCTTTGTCTGTGTTGGCCCCGCTCTGAGTTCTGCTCAGCATCAAGGGTTGTGAGCTGATGCTAACACAAACACACAGCAGTCACAGTGCAACTCAGTGAGCGACAGCTGTGAGGCTTTTTGGTCTCTGCTAAATGCTGCTGACATGGCAGAGAGCTTAGCCAGTCCTCCACTTTGTTCCCACAGAGGAGACCCACCCTCAGTCATCAGTGGGTACACACTCAGGAGGGGAATTTCAAGTTAAAAATGTGCCCTTATTTTGAGGAAAGTCATCCTAACATTTATGATATTATAAATATGCATAAAATAATACTAATGAGCGAGGGAGAGTTTGAGACTTGCCACTGACAGCGTATTGTGATAAACATAGTCAAATCAGAAGTCAAAGCCCAAGAGTGAAAGGTATTGTTTTGATCAAGTTCCTTTAAAGTGAAATCATATTTGTCTGTTTCTAAATAGTGGTGCTTTGTGATTGTAATGAATTCCATGACCACACTCGTAACGCAAAACATATATCTCAAATCATCCTTTCGCATTGAAATGAATTAAAATGCCATCAATCCGTTCCAGCCTCCTGAAAGAAACACATTTTTTACTGGTTTTTAATAAGGAAAATCACACTATAATTTTATACATAATACAAACATGAAGTGATGACATAATTTAATAGAATTCAACAGTTTTGCAATGCTGCTTACTCTGGTGTGTCCGCCTTGGCCACAGTTGGGACAGTATAAGACATACATACTGTACTGGAGAATCAGCTCCTCTCTTGGTTTTTCAGTACAGCAGTAAGCTTCTGTACCTTTTACCTATGCACATTCTCTCATCCAGACTTACGACACCCACCATGCATAACCTGGAAATTTGCGTGCAACCACCTCAGAGATGTGACTCATTGAAATCTTAGGCTGGCTATAAATTCCTGAGACTTGTTAATCTCACAGAAATCCATTTGAAAACTATAGGAGACCTTCATCCATCCATCCATTTTCTGAGACGCTTCTCCTCAATAGGGTTGCGGGCGTGCTGGAGCCTATCCCAGCTATTATCGAACAGGAGGCGGGGCCGGGGATTGAAACCCGGTACTCAGAATTGTGAGGCAGACGCTCTAATACCTGGCATGAGGGTGCTTAAGTGACAGATTTTAATGGACGGGAAAATGCTTGAGTATGCTAGCAATGTCGATTTGGTTTTATCAAATACACATGTAATTGGCTGTGTTTTATGTCTGAGAGTGGCAATAAACTGCTTGCAGCCTCCTTTTTAAAGAACATTTTCTAATTATTTATATTTGCCAAACTCCATTCAGTTTTAAGTTTTACTTTGCCTTCTGCCATGGACATTTCAGAATTCACCCGTCGCTCCAAGCCCTCCATTTGTCAATTTGACCATCTCTCTATTGTTCTGGGAAAAGCTTGTCTCCCATCCCTGGTCCTCATCATCACGAACATCATCCACTCATCTCTCTGTACTGATATTGTTTCCACAGCATTTAAAACTGTTGGCATAACCCCAATAATGAAAAAACAAAAAAAAACAAAAAAAAAACCAGTTCAGATCCAAATAAATTTAAAGAACCTTCATTCCATCTCAGTGAAAAGGGGGGCAGCACCTCCCTGGTTCTCTTCCATCTACAACTTAATAGTGATAAAACCGAAATCCTAATTATTGGTACCAAGTCCATGCTAGCCAAAATTGGCAGTTTTTCCATTATAATTCCAACGTTTCCCCCTCCGCTCAGGTTAGGAGTCTGGTGTCATCCTCGACAGCACACCTCCTTTTAAGCACCCAGTACCCACCCTTTTTGGAGTCCTTGGAAGGGTGCTGGACAGTGCTTCCGCTGGGGACTCCATCGTTCTGCTGGGGGACTTGACAACGTCCCGAGTCGAGGTCAGCAGTGCCCCATCCCCACTATACACAGTGTTGATGGTGCACTGCTTCCCCCTCCTGAGACGCCGGATGGTGGACCAGAATTTCCTCAAAGCCGTCCGGAAGTCGTTCTCCATGGCCTCACCAGACAATTTAACAATACTCACATTCATATACAGTAGGGCTATAGTCTCCCATGCGCTAAGTCAGAAAAGGCGCACAGCTGCATGCATTTTTGGCTTCGCGCATTTTCCCGTCAATTAAAATCTGTCACTTAAGCACCCTCATGCCAGGTATTAGAGCATCTGCCTCACAGTTCTGAGTACTGGTGTTCAAGTCCCAGCCTCGCCTGTGTGGAGTTTGCATGTTCTCCCAGTGCCTCTGGGTTTTTCCCGGTACTCCGGTTTCCTCCCACATCCCAAAAACATACCTGGTAGGTTGACTGAAGACTCTAAATTGCCCGTAGGTGTGAATGTGAGTGCAAATGGTTGTTTGTTGATATGTTGCGATTGGCTGGCGACCAGTGCAGGGTGTACCCCGCCTCTCGCCCGAAGATAGCTGGGAGATAGGCTCCAGCAGCACGCCCACGACCCTCGTGAGGAGAAGCGGTACAGAAAATGGATGGATGGATGGATGGAGGTTTTATATACGGGAAGTGTATGCCAGCAAGCTAGCTAGCTGGCACAAAAATGGGGTAGCGGTCCCAGCCAGCAAGACCTTACTGCACCAAGTGGATCCTTAAGTTTGGCTAGTCGGTGGAAACTCCTCGATGCTCAATCCTCGCACCTTGATGCACATTTAAGACAATTGAGATGCTCCTTAATAAGGAGGCACGAGAACAATTACCAGGTGGACGCATCAAGGAGCGAGGGGCAAGAAATGTTGAAATTAAGAGATATAAGATCCACCCCCACTTTTCAGAATGATTTATGTGAAACATGGCAGAAACAATGGTGTGCAACTTGCAGTCAGAAGAGGCAGAAGACCACCGACTCCACATTCAATCTATGTTTATTTTGCACACAATGAAAAAGAACAACTACTGTATGCCATGCCATCTCTGCCTGGTTAGTCTATTTCACCACTGTAAACAAAGAACGTTCATTTAAGACCATTTACTGTGGATAAATCTGCCTTAATTTATGTTATTTAATAAAGCTAATTTATAATTGTTTTAGAGTGAATGCTGGGCAACACCTAAAGTTCTTTTATTTGACATTCGTGCTCCGATTTAACAAACCTAAAAAATAAATCAGAAGTTACTCACCAGTTACTCAGTACTCACTGAGTACTTATTTAATAATTATTTAGTAAGTAATTATTCGGAGGACTACTTTTTACTTTTACCTGAGTCACATTTTTCTAAATTAACAGTACTCTTATATGATGACAATTTTTGGCTACTCGACCTGCATTTTGTGTGAACACAAATCGAACCAGTAGGAAGAGGAACATAGTTTACAAACCATCAACTGATTCAGGCCAGGGAATGAAAGCCAATCAGTGAAGAAATTAAACAGTAATCATTTTGAAAAATAATAAAATAAAATAAACATATTCTGACTAGTTTAAAGTAAAATGGAAAAAATGTCTTGTAATGTATGAGTAATGCTAGTAACTTTCGGAAAATAAAATCTGGAATTTCCACTAGTTGAATATCTTAAAAGGGTTAAGGGAAGTTGTTTTGCAAGTTAGATAAATTGCATCAAACACACCAGAATTTGTGAGGTTATTCTATGGTTTAATTGTAAAAAAACAAACTTTGTCCATGGTCATAGATGAGGATTGTTCACTATATTATACACTGTTGGGTTATGAAAATGACTCTTCCCAGATGATCAGGAGTCATATAAGACTGTGTTTCTTTATGACACCTATGCTGACTTCCTTCCACCAAACTGTATATGTACATATTGTATCTCTGGCATTTTTAATACTGACATATCTCAGTTTGCAGAGGAGCCTTATCCCTTTTGAGAGGCGTGGTGAGGGTCTCAGACTTCAGTGCAGAGATGGGTGGGTGTTGCTGAGGAGGGGCCCTGGAGAGCACCTAGTGAAAAAAAGCAGTGAGGTGAGTCGCTACAGTGCAATTTTAGAATGACGACTATGCATCCACAGTAGTGTACATGGCAGTGTAGGACGGGGATAACTGCCTCAGAGTCGACTTTAGGGCTCTGACTGCAGGCCAACATTTGCATCAGACCGCATTTCTTTTCCAGTAGTAAGGTCTCCAGTGGTCGCCACAACCGGCCTGCATTTGGGGAACTGGCAATATTTGCTTGAGAGCACAAATCCGCAGTGCTAATAGTGCTGTTTTTATCCTTCTGTGGTGTAGGGCGCAAACAGACATCCCAGCTTGCTGACACTCCTGAGAAGGAACATTACCGTGACAAGTAGGTGAGCACATAAATACTGGGGGGACACTTTCATTACTCCCCGTAATGCTGCACAGTTCTCTCTTTTCATATGATTCCAAATCCACCATATTTTAGGGAGTAAAATGACAGCTGGGGAAGTTTATGGAAAGTAGTCATATTTGTATTTACATTAGAATAAGTTCCATAACACTTTGTCGTCCATCGTTTTTACAGCTATTCAAATCAGTACATCTATTCCCAGTCCATCTGTTTTCTTGGATTTTTTTTTTTTTGTAGACGAATTCATTTTTAAGTGAGATTCTGTATTTTATCAAAAGATTGGTGAAGCCCCAATGGCATATTTTTAAGACAGCATGGAGTCCATTCATGAATTTCCATAAACTATAGCATATTCACTCACGTGAGTTTTGCAGAACTATATTGGGATGAAGTTCAAATGAGTTCACAGTATAAATGAGGAAACGATGTTACTTTTGCCTGTCAATTTCTTCCATGCAAAACTTTCTTAGTAATTTAACTAGGAGCCGTTGGCGTCAGTGTGATAGGGGGTAATAGCAAAGAACATGTTTTATTACTTAATTGAGTAGAGTTCCAGCCGGTCCTGTAAATGAGGAGTGACAGTAGGCGTTATCGCCGAGCAACCTGGCTAATTATGTTTGTCGCTTGATGGAGATGATGCTCTAACAATGCTTCAAAACAACACTTTTGGTGGATTAAAGCTGTTTTATTTCCGCTGCAGGAGCCCCGTTTTTGTGCAGTCTTATTTTACTGACTGCTTATCAACTTCGACTTCCATCTCCAGGCTCACTCCAACAGGTTTGCGTGCCACAATTAACATACATAATAACACAGGAATCAAAAACAAAAATAAGCATGTTTGAAGCACTCTGTCCTGGTGAGAGGCGTAATCATGCTCGGGGCAATTAGAAAGGTTTGTTGTTCTCTACAGCCATGTTAGGTACCTGTGGGATGCTGATTGACTCAACAATCTAATTAGGTTTTGTGATGTCGGCTCCACAACATGTTGCAATTGGCTGCGAGGTGTGCATAGTGCACAGGGCAACAAGGTCATCGTCACGAGTGGCTGCTCTTGACAGTCTCACGTCTTGTTAATCTTCAGACTTCGAACACTCTCCTGAACAAAACAAGGGGGTCAACATTGTCTCATGTTTGAAGCTGTCATGGTAATTATTTGGCAAACCTGAATGTTTACTTGCATGCCACTGAGTGTCGCTAGCGCATCTACCTCACGGTCAGAAGTTGTGGGTTCAAATCTCAGTTCTTCTGTTGTTCTCCCCATGTTTGCTTGGGTTTTCTCCAGGGACTATAGATTCCTCCCTCATTCCTAAAGGATGCTTGTTAGGTTAATTAAATACACGACATTGCCCATCCGTGTAAATGTTTTTTGTCTATCTTGTATACGGGTTACAACACAACCCGCAAATACAGAATGTCCCATGAGTCATGATACTCTTATTTTTATTTTGTTTAAGGTATCATTTGGGCAGACGTGAGCCTATCAACATTAGACAGCATAGGCTTTGCAGTTCTTGTCAGCATATCCCTTGCCTGTGGCTCACCAATTGATATTGGAGCAGTGTTGCAAAATTACCGCCTGGCAAGACGTTTTTCTGTCACTGACTGCAGTTCAGCACCAGTTTGAGAAGCTTTATGACCATCACACTGCTCCAACACGTAGTACAATTTACACTATTCATGGCAAGTTTCTTTGACAACCATGGAGCAGAAGGCCTGCTAGTACCACCACTGATGAAAACACAGAACCTCTACAGCAGGCATTGACGCAAAGCCAGGGAAAGTCTATCCGGACGGCTGAACTGGATCTCCACATCAACAAAATCCTGATTCAGCAGATGCTTCAGTGAGTGATAAAGGTTGATGAGCCAACACAACCTCAAGTCAGTTCAAGAAACTTGCTATAGATACCATAAATTGTACTGTGTGTCGGAGCAGTGGGACAGCAAGCTAGGTTTTCAAACTGGTGTTGAACTGCAGTCGGGGACAGAAAAACCGTTTTGGCAGGCAGCAATTTTGTAATGCTACTCCAATGTCAATTGGCAAGCCATGGGCAAGGGAATGATATGCTTACAGAAACTGCAAAGCCTAACTTGTCAATTGCTGATGGCCTCCTGTCTGCCCGAATGATACTTATAATAAAATAGACAAAAACAAAGTGTATCGTGACGTGGGACACTCAGTGTTGTTAAGAAATACTTGCTTGGACTTATGACGTTTGCGTTGTGGATACAAACAGCACATTATAAGGTAGTTTGCGCAGCGGTGTAAGAATACGTCAACAGGAGACACTTGACCGCCTTCCAGTATGCAAGCCAACCACAGAAATAAAGGTAAAGACTGTTTGTCTTTTTTGTTACTGCTTTTCATTTTATTTTATGGCAAGAATTTTTTTTCATCCAGATATTTACTGTAATTATGACTTTACTAATCATAGATTGGTAATAGGCTTAGGGATTTACGCACAAAATTGGGTTACGTTAGTGTTGTAGGAATGCAACACCATTGTAAAGTGCCCTGTGACTGATCGCTTGCTCAAAGTCAGCTAGGATATGCTTCTGCTCACCTGTGACCCTGCAGGATAAGTGGTGGAAAACCCATTTGGATGAAAAATACAATGCTGAAAGAAAAAGAAAAATAACCTTTTTCTGTATTAACAAAATTATTATTCATTATTGTGTCATCAACTCACCCCTAGTTGACAAGTGAAATGCAATAGAACCTAGATTTACTGGACTAATAGGGGCGGGGGGTGGTGGTTGTCTGTTACTATGCTCCTATGTTACTGTGTAGTGCAAAATTGTTTTGTACTTTTTTGTGGCTGAAAAAGCCCAGTACAGTACAAAGTTATTGCAAATAAATGTATAAAAAATGAAAATGAAATTTTTTTAAAATTTTATCCAAACTTACTACGCTGGTGTGCTTGTTGTCATAGTGACTAGTGGAAAGTCGAGGCGGGTCGCTTTCATGAGCTGCGAGGAATTAGTGTGCTGCCTATTTCCAAAATCGGTTAAGATTAGATGTCATAGATGAATGGCTTGACAAAAAAAAAGTTACTGTACCAAAAATACCATGTTCCAGACTCCAGACACTTGTGTGTTGTATTCCTCTTAAACACCATTGCCATGCACGTTCTCTCTACGCAGAGACGGTCCGTTACAGCCGATATCTGATATCTCAGGGTCCGTTCTATTCAGGTTCCACTGTATGTTTAGTTTGATAATAAGATAATAATCAAAGTGCATTTGAGGACAATTAGGCTGCACGGGACTCGGTTGTGGACGTCGGGCCCTCAACCTACTCATATGGAGTCTGTTCCTGCACTTTGGGGAGAAACATGCTCAGGAGTGGTCTACAGTAGGTACATTGGTTGGTAGGGATGAGAATCATTGTATTTGAGTTCAGTAATTTTTAGGCTACGTGTCTTGTGACAGCCTAAAAAACTAACTCACAAACTAACATTTTACAGGTGATCTCTGGGATATGCACTGAAAAAAAAAAATTAGCAAAAGAAAAACACCACAGCTGCAGTGGCCGTTGCGCACTGACATTGATGATGAGCCAAAAAATCTTTGCGACATTATCAACTCAATGATCACTTGAAAAATTTGAAAAAGTGCTGTGTGGTGACCTTCCATGTGCTTGATAAATAATAAGAAGAAAAAGCTGAACCCTGAGCAGTGTATGATGGAGATTCACAGATGTTTCAGAAGAGGGGCAGACGATGACTGTGTCACACATTATCTATTAAAATGGATAAAGCGAGAAGAACGGAGGATCAACACAGTCAGGACAAAGTCTCCGTAGACTAATTATTCCTTGTGACAAAGTGGCAAGTGTGCCACCACTGACCCACCCAATCACACGTGGCGCTCATCTGAGAAACTCTGTGAAAGCTAAATTTTCTTCTGTGTGACTAAGGTGAAAAGCGAAGAGAAGCTCTGATTATAGTGGTGCACAGTGAGGAGAATCCACTGTGTAGTCCACCTTTGGGACCCTCCTTAAGTGGCTTTAAATAAGATAATAAGGGCGATGTACAGAGAAAAGGAGGACTTTGTCTTTTGGCATTAGTGCGACGGCTATGTTAGTGGCGATATCTTTTTTTTGGGGGGGAGGGGGTTGGGGGGTGTATGTGGTGGTGTACACTTCCAGTAATGAGACAGGGCTGCCTTCCTTGCCAGCCTAATTAATCCTATATTTTCATAGCGTAGAATCTGTTCTCACAGGGCAGTCTTATACTGGCCATAGAAGAGAGATGTCAGAGGAGTCGCTATCTGTTACCCCATCGCTTGCTTTCCTCTGACCGCCTCTTTCCTCCCGCAATTTATTACACTGGTACCAGGAGTGAAGTGAAACCTCCCAGTACGGAGCTATCTGTCATCTCTACATTATCAGGAAAACACATTGCCTTCCATACTGTGCTACAAGGGGCTCCAGCAAATTACTAGTTTTTATGGGACATGATAAAGGAAATGCTGCCTTATGTTCAAATGTTTTACTGTCTTATTGCAAAAGGGAAGGACTGAGTGGTGTAGATTGCTATTTGGGTGTAGATCTGTGTGTGTGTGTGTGTGGTTTTTTTTGGTATATTGTCTGTACAGTTGTTGCTGACAGATAGCATGATGATTGGTTCGAGTCACACAAAAGTGAGTTTCTAAGGGGTTAAAATGCAATAAACAAGTGCCACTGCCACATGATATAATAACTATGGAAGATGGGAAGACAAAGAGCAAAGCACTCTTAATTGCTACCGTGCGGGTAAATCTCACTCTAGTTATTTATTTATTGTTACACTCACAGATATGCCCATGTAGTGCCGGCAGAATTTTATGGCAGGACATGCACACTGAGGGATAATGTCAGATTGTGCAAAAGCAGTTGGAGGTTCATTATTTCACTCAAGTGTAACTCAGGAGTGCAAACTGGTAACTCTCCAGCAACGTGCCGCAATGGCCATGCTATTATTATTATGATTATTATTATCAGTGTTTCCCACAGGACCGGAATTTATTTGTGGTGGTGGCCACCCTCCACGTTGGTGGGCGGAGGGGTTCTCTTTTTGCGCATCGTTTATGATCCCCACAAAAAAAGTTTGATATGGATTTTAATCGAATACTGTACTTTTCTTTTAATGGATGGTAATACTAAAATACATTAAACAACAATAAATTCATGATGCGTTTAAACAAACACAGAATAACAAGAAATTCCATGAAAAATAATTTATATAACTATAAATACATTAAATTGTAATATCAAACACTTACCAAATAACCTAAAGGATATTCCAATAAAAATATGATAGCTTACTTAAATAAGAAATTAGGTTGGTAACAAATGAATCAAAGTGTTACATTTTCTTGCAGCGTTTGCACTCTTCACTGGAGCATTGAATTTTATATGGCTTCCTAAAAAGATATTATATTGCAAAGGCTTTTCAAAATTTAAGTCCACAGGATCATGTCCATTCACCGATATTTTGAAGCAGGCGGCCAAGTGATCTCCTTGTAAGCGATTATGGAGGTTTGTTTTCACATAAGGATGAATTGAAAATATAACTGTTAAAACTGCACCAGTAAAAACAAGTTGGTTTCTTTGTTTGTTTGTTTTAATCATTAAAATGATGCGATTCATTGTTGAAAAGTGACTGTGAGAGATGCTTAGTCCTTGTGTGGTGATATGCCGGCCGTTCCAAGTCGTCTTTTCTGTAAACTTCTGCTCCAAACTCAACAAAGCTGTACGCTTGTTTGATTGTGCTTTTGATTTGATTGCATACTGCACAATTGACAAAACATCCCTAAAATGTAGCCCAATAATACAATTACAAAGTGTAAACAAAAAACAACAAAACAAAAAGATTATTAACTGAAGCGATAATGCAGCTTCTAAATCTGTGTCTGTGTTCACATACAGCGATGACTTAAACTGAGGCATATTGAGCCACTCTGGGTCAAATGCAGTAGTTCTGTGTTTATTGTGCGCTGACGCAGTCATAAAGGCAAAGAAGAAAATAAATTAGGTCCAGCCTTGTGTTAAGTACAAAGTTTCACCTGTTGCTTCTGAACTCGCAGACTCTACAGCATGTTGGCGTGTGTCCTCAGGACAGGGCTTTATTGGTATTCGCTTGAAATAATTTTCAATATTGAACTGTGTGAATGAGACGTCATTCGCGTCAACTGATGAGCAGAACCGCTCCATGCAATACAAACATAGTGCAAGTTACTGCTGTCTATGCACATGTTTAGCTTCCTACTACGTTAATAGAGAGACAGTTTAATCTAACATAAATTCAACCTGTTCGAACTTCTGGACTTGTTTGGTGAAATATTTGTACCAAGTGTAGTTTATTTTTTTTGCAAACGCATTACTTGTTTACCTTCATTATTCCCTTCATTCGGTCGTGTCCCTCGCAAATCGCGCTGGCGGCCCGCTTCAGTTTGAGCCTCTTCTTCTCTGGCAGACCAAACTGCGCGCCTGCGATACATACCGCCACCTACTGACCAGCATGTAATGACAGACAGCGGCAAAATCTATAAGTGGCGGCCTGCCACAAATAAATGTATAAGTGGGAAACCCTGAAATGTATTATTATTATCCAACCATCCATCCATTTTCTGAGCCGCTTCTCCTCACTAGGGTCGCGGGCGTGCTGCAGCCTATCCCAGCTATCATCGGGCAGGAGGCGGGGTACACCCTGCTGATTAATAAACAAAAAATTAAAAAACTGGTTGCCAGCCAATCGTTATATTATTGTCGGATGGGTGGTCGGCTTGAGGAACACCTACAATTTCTAGTAAATTGGGTCTACTGTAAAACTTAAACCAGAATCTACAACTGGGGCGAGATGGGACAGTCATATTTATTTCAAAAAAATTAATGTAATATATAAGTATAGTTTGTATTTGGCTTTTTTTTGGTGTATATCCTTTCACAAGGGGATCAGTGATGATAAGCAAAAGAGAAATCATTGCAAACAGTATAATTATAACAGAACTAAGATAATTCGATCAATGCGCACACATAATGGCAAAAACTCAGAAACTTGCAAAGACTTCCCAAGACAATGGTCGAGCAAAACCACATACAGGATATTATTAGACTGCAGTACCATTGGATCATAGGAGACAAAACTAACAGCATTTTAAAGCAGCTTTAAAATGTTCCTATGAACAACAATAACTTGCAGAAATTCATTCTGCTCTTAAATGACTAGCATAAAATGTCACTTAAAACATTAATGGTGGCACGGTGGCCGACTGGTTAGAGCGTCAGCCTCTCAGTTCTGAGGACCTGGGTTCCGACTGTGTGGAGTTTGCATGTTCTCCCCGTGCCTGCGTGGGTTTTCTCCGGGCACTCCGGTTTCCTCCCACATCCCAAAAACATGCATAAATTGGCGACTCTAAATTGCCCGTAGGTGTGACTGTGAGTGCGAATGGTTGTTTGTTTGTATGTGCCCTGCGATTGGCTGGCAGCCAGTTCAGGGTGTGCCCCGCCTCCTGCCTGATGACAGCTGGGATAGGCTCCAGCAGGCCCGCGACCCGAGTGAGGAGAAATGGCTCAGAAAATGGATGGATGGATGGATAAAACATTAATTTTACTATATTTAAAAGTTTTATGGTGGCCAAAGTTAATTCCTGTATAAAGTTATTTCATTTTATTATCATTATTATTATCTTATATTTGGGGGGAAAATTTATTTGAAATCAAGACAAATCAAAGGTGAATAGCATCTTTCCGTTCTTTTCAAATGACTGCCAAATACGCTTAGAAAATCTGTTCTGTATGAGTACAATGCCTTCAAACAGATGCAATATGGAAAATAAGTCAGATGTCCATGTGCTGTTCACAGTCAGTGATGCCGTGTGACATGAATTGTTTTTATGTCGATGGAGAAGGCGAATACATCGAGGGCTTCACTGCTCCGCTGCTCAGTGGCATTGAAGCCTTGTTGCAGAAGCATCCCTGAGATGATAAAGAGAGGAAAGTGAAAAGTCACATCCTGTCACATCTCATGATCTGCAGGCTGCAATGCGAGGCCTGCAGGGCCTTGAGGGTGACATCCTCTATATACCAACACACCACAACGCACACCAGAGGATGAAAGAGGCAGAGAAATGAGAAGAGCTTGGATGGTGTGGTATGGAGGGGGAGTCAAAAGAGAGATGGAGGATTTAATGGTACATAAGAATGTGTTATATCAACTGATCATGCCCCTTCCCATCTGCAAAAAAAACAAAAAAACTCCACTTCTCTTTTTCTATCTCTCCCTCTCAATCGCTGTCAGTGTGATACAGATTCCCCACCTCAAAGTGACAGGCCCTCAAACGACTCAGCGAGGAAGCCAAGCATTAATTAAGTCATTGCCGGACTGTAATTTCCTTGAGAAGTGAAAAAATGCACGAGAAAAGGTTACTGAGACCTTTTCTGTGTCAAAATTACCATTTGTCATGAATATTAATGCACCTAATGAAGACAACCTTTGCTTCATCAAGAGTGTTCTGGAGCAGGGTGCCACACTGATAGACTCTCCCTGGCTGTTTTTCTCCTTCAGTCAGAAGGAGAAACTGGCGCACACACACAAACACACACACACACACACACACTGTGTGGTTTACACATTTGAGTCACACACAATCGTTTTCCTTATGTGGTGCACTGTAGCCTTCAAATGTAAGGCGTTGCATTCGATCAAATAGACCACTGAAGATAGAATCTAGTGTAGATGCGGATTTAATTCAATTGCAAAACAAAAACACACATTTGAATAAATGTTACAAGCAATAAGCAATAAGAAAATTAATTATTTATTTTATATAGACTGTTCCTTTACTTTAGGTCCAATAATCCTGTGGGGAAAAGGCAACTGTATTTTTAAAATTAAGTTCATGTTTTCTATATGGTAGTAGTGTCGTATGTTTTTTATGTAGAAACATAAACCCTTTTAAGTTTGTAACATCTTCTGATATATTCTGTTTTGTTTCATTGGCTTTATTGACAGTGCTTAAGAAATTTATAACACAGCACTGCCACCAATTATTAGTTTCTGAGACCATCCAGCATCATGAGGTGCTTGAATGCAAACTCTCTCATTTTCAGTGAGCGCTCGACTTTTTACCATTTGAGCAAGTCAAAGTCAATTTCAATTACAGTATAAAGCGGCAATTCATAACAATATTATCTCGAAGTGCTTTTCTCATGGAATAGGTCTCGAAGCATACTTTGCCCACATCAACGAAAATCAGCTGAACTCCACATGAAAAACCAAAAAAACTCTAGGACAGCAGAGGAAAGAGAAAATCTACCTCTAAGGACGATTCCTTAGACTCAGTGTGGGACGGCTGTCAGCCTCGACCGTTTGGGTTGAGCTGGAGACACAGAGAAGGGGAACAAATGGTACCGTGAGAGAAAGAGAGAGAGAGAGAGAGGGGTATTAGGGTAGGAATGAGAAAAAAGGAGGATCACAATAATTGTATTAGCAATAATGCTATGATAATTAACAGTAATAATGAGGTACATTTTTTCCAATACTATTATTTGTATTACATCATAATTACAGTATAGCAGAAGGTGTTGCTGGTGTCGGGTGCATCTGTGCAAGCACGGGCTCCTACTAGAGGGGAAAGGGAAAGAAAGAAGAGACAGGTTAATAACACTACATAGCTGGGGATGACCCAACACATACCGATAGCTGTGTAACCTTTAAGTTATAATAAGCAATCGATGTGTTCTATCTATCGATGTGGAGGACTATTCCTGACTATTTGTGCCAACTGCTAAAAATATCAACTGTAGTATTTGTGTTGTTGTGTGTGGCACTCGAAGTGGGAATACATACTACCCACTAGCCCACATTCACCCCAATTTGATCTCAAGTGGGCCAGACCGGTATATCCGTGGGCTAATAAGCTAATAATAACGACAACTCGCCTGACTTTGGTGCGGGCAGCGTAGGTTCAGTTCCCACTCAGTGATGGTGTGCATGTGGGTGCGGATGGTTGTCCGTGTCTATATGTGCCCTGCGACTGACTGGCGACCAGTTCAGGGTGGAGTCCGCCTTTCGCCCGAAGTCAGCTGGGATAGGCTCCAGCGCCCCGCGACCCTATCCAGGATAAGCGGTGTTGAAAATGGATGGATGGACACAAAGTCACTGGCATGATTTGTTTGTATGATGTAACCCAACCATTTTTAATAAACGCAAGTCCAATTTAACTTAATAAACTGCACATGTGCATATTTGCACATGAAATTATTTTACAAACAATACATGATACATACACAAAATCTCTTACTGCATGTACATGATTGGACTGGATTGGAGTCGTGTCCCGCCGCACTGCTCTTTTTTTTTTTTCCTCAGTTTTGTGCGTGACACATTCCGCAAGTCAAACCACTTCTGGTTCTACAGTGCTTGTGTCAAAATAAAAGCATGAGTTTCAAAATTAATGAACTAAAATATTGCCCGATGGACAGATTAATGCCCGCGGGCCGGATTGGACCCCCTGACAGGCCTGTTCTGGCCCGTGGGCCGTTCGTTTTGACACCCCTGAACCCCAATAAATCTGTGACCAGGGCGCAACCAGAGAGCTGTAGAGAGTTTTTCCATAATCAAGTTGAATTTTACTTTTGTTGGACAATGGCAATGCCTTTAGGAATAGTACAAGGAGTAACGATTAGCTTGTCATTCGTTATTCGTTACTGTCAATGTGACTAGCCGAGAATTGAAGGGGCAAGTCCGAGCCCAAATATTGTATATATCTATATTCTTTATACATTAATCGCAATATCATCGTAAATGAAAAAACGTTATGTAAATGTACTGTATAACTATATCACATCGTGAAGTTTGTTGAATTTGTTTGCGTATGTGTATTTGCTTTTAGTTTGCTTTGTATTAAGCCAGGTCGGCATTGCAATTGAGAATCTGTTATCGATTGCCTTTCCTAGATAAATAAAGGTTCAATAAAATAAAATAGAAATCTATATTAACGGCTTTCTTAGCCCTTCTTCTAAACTGCCTTTGAATTTGCGACGCTCTTTTGTTTAAAAGTCTTCCGCTTGCCTGTGACTAAATCGGACTCCATCCTGCAGCGAGCAGCTAGTTTACAGTACACTGTGCAAATGTTTAGCTCAAAGAACCATGGGGTGTCCATAGCGGACACATAATGGATATCCCAAGACTTAATTCAACTGCACTGTAAGATCCATACGATATATCTGCTTCCTTTTAAAACGTTTGGCTCCTTCCAGTCACCAAGCACTGGCTACAATTTCATTTGAGACTTTGATCAATATGTCTGTGACAGATTCATGTACGCTTATCTTTTTTCTTAAAAAAAAATATAATAATACAATGTTATTACCATTTCTATGTAATTTATGGTACTACAACTCTGTAAAAGCGAGGATTTTTTTTCGTGTGAACAAAATACATATTCAAATAAGTCCGGTAGTGTTGAACAAAATAATTTTCATCTCTATCTAACAGATTAATTTATTCAGTACTTTAAACATTTTAAGATGAGAAGCATACAGCATATTGATAAAACTGGCCAAAACCCAAAAGAATCAGCAGAGAAGTTGAATATGAATATGAATATACTCACTGAAGAGTATATTCATTTTTTATCACGCTGGAAAAGTTGTAAGATGTAAGTAATCATGATGTTTCTAAGCCTGATTGATCAAATACACCTTTTAGATGGATTCAACATGGAAATAGATCGAGTTAATTATACTCGGAATATTAAACCTAAAAACAATAGCCACTCTCAAGAGTGAGCATACGTGATATGAATTGTATCCCTGGAAATAGGCCTTTCCTTTTAAAACTGGGAGTTTGTGAAGCAATTTCTTGAATTTTTTATGAAAACAAGTTTGAGCCTGCTAGACGGCATTACATGTTACATTTTATGCTGAACTATAGCAAATCATTTGATATTTGTTACTGTATGTATGCAAATGGAAAAACAGATTTCAGACTTGCTCCCCCATGCTCACCAGCACCATCACAAGAGGAAAGATGCAATCATCAACGCATTTTTGAACTTAAATATGTAACACTCCAATTTACCAACAAAGCTGTGAGAAAGTGTGACTTTTATCAACACATGACAAATACCAAACTTCATTCTGCCACCTGTTATGTGTGATTTGTATTTCTTTGAATGTGTCATCCATAATTTTCAGTCATTTAAATAGTTTTCCATCGGTCTCGACCACAAAGATAACGATATTTTTTATTCGTTTTCCAACTTTTTCTCTAGCTTCTGCAAACATAAAAATGAAGGCAGCATTTTGTTTAAGTCGTTAAGAGATTGGGTCTAATTTAAAGCTGTTTTAAGTCTTACTGCGTGACTGTGCGTCATACCATCATATTTACCTGCAGCAGTCAAATACAGTACCTCATGGACTTCCTCTGATAGCACAGCCATGAAATAACGTTATGTATGAGGATGTGTTCTCTCATCCACCTCCCTGCTGTAATGACAAAATGTGAGACCTCTTGCTCATGTTTTTGGTCCTTTTTGTCTGCTGACACTACTCAACTGAATTCAACTCAACTTTAAGTATAGAGCACTTCAATCAACAAAAGCAATTGAAACAAAGTGCTTTGCGTAAATAAAAATCAAACCACAACAATGATGATGATAATAATAATAATAATAATAACAATAATAATAATGATACATTTCTTTTAAATAAAAATATATCTCTTTTTAAAAAACGTAAAACCAGTGAGGTGGAAACACTTCTGCAGTGCCTTCACTGTGTCTTTCGACCAAACTGTTGCAGTCTTTTTGTTAGTGGCTTGCTGTTCCACCAGCGACTTGTTGGTGGTCTCAAGATGTGTGAAAGTGTGGTCCGATTCTCCTTAGAAGGGAGAGAGAAAAAAGCGGTATGCTCCGTTTAGAGTATTATTCTTTCTCGTTTCACACTCTACATGTTGTGTGAAATTAGTAGATGAGAGAGAGGAATATGACTGAAGTCTCCACAGTCCTTTTTTTTTTTTTTTTTTTTTTACTTTACAAAACTTACAGTAACTTTAGCACAGGCGCTCGACCCTCTCCAGATAACCCCCGGCATACATTATTTGTGAAGGGGACAGTTGCTGGCTCCAAGTTAGAGGCAAGGCAGTAGCGCCTTTTCGTTGTAGGTGAAGCGCCGTAGACAAATAGGGGAACAAAGTCAGATAGCGCCAGTATTCTCCGACAACACCCCTTGGTGTTCACAAAATGGTGAAAAGAGGAGGGAAGGATACAATAATGGAGAAAGATACAGAAAAAAAAGAGAAAGTGAGTCAGGCGCTGACTCTCAGTGCCTGGAAGTGACTCCAATAACGAGACTTTACACGATCAGGATTTTTGGGGCTGATCACCGATCAGCAAGTTTAAAATAACGATAACCCATATCCAATCACAAGATGGAGCAAATTGTCCATTTACATGACTTGTTCATTTATTGTATATAAGTGTGTACTGTACACTGAGTACTGTATCCATCCATCCATTTTCTGTACCGCTTAGCCTCACTTGGATGGTGAGCGTGCTGGAGCCCATCCCAGCTCAAAATTATTCTTTAGCATTTTTAAGTTTTAAGTTAAAAAAAAAGTTTAAACATCAATGAACTCTAGGGGGCATTCGAGGATTGGCCACTGACATAAGTTTAGGTCAGATCAACATTACAGCATGACATAATGGGTGCTAACTTACTGTAATATTTTTTTTATTGCAATTAAATTACTTTAATAAATACTGTTAATGATAAGATAACTCTAATTCTCTCAGACACCGCAAAATAGTCCCACACCGATGACGGGTTTTTTAACCGACATGATTGAAAAAACTTTATTGGCCGTCAGATAGTTACAGTACTGCGCCACAAGACACGTGACAAGGCTAAAAATAAACTAGCTTTTGGATTCATATGCAACGGCGACGCGGAGTGAAATGTCTTGTGCGGAGCCGATCGATAACGTCATTGATCGGATCGGCGAACTATGACATGAAAGCCGATCAGCATAAAATGCTAATTATCGGCCGATACCGATCACACCGATCAGATCGGCATAAAGTCTACCAATAACCCAACTACCTCTACTATACCCATATACAGTAGTGTCAGAAATAGGGCTCAGTCTACATTAATGCACCACATAACGCTAATTATTGGATTTATATTCTTTGTATATTTTAGTACAGCTATGTTTCCAAGTTATAAAAGTCAAGTTTTCTTTTTCTTTGAGTGCATGTAATATTTCATTTTATTTCAATTTTACCACTAGGATCCCTTTGTGCATGCATGTGTGTTGGATCTTTCTGTCTAAATGTATGAAACAAGAATCTAGCAAACTGCAAGCAGAAGTTCCCCTTATGGAATTAATAATACAATACTACAATAAATATTATAATAGCATTCCAAGCACATGTGAGGTGCATTTTGGTAGCCATGCCAAGGTTGAAGCATTAGTTAAGAGGAATTAAATTGCGAAATGAAGTTATTCATGAAATATATATATTTTTAATGAGCTATGAAATGGTTGCTGCAATTTATTAGGATTTAATCCAGGCCAAGACAACACTTTCGAATACCGAAATATATTAAAACATACATAAGCACATATAAATCCGTCTTCTCCTTCTTCAGTTTGGCAGCTGCATGCACTGTACACAGAAACCCAGCTGCAGACCAAAGATGGGAAGCAGATGACCATTGTGACAGTAATCTCGTAAAAATGGTACAAACAGTGGTTGGCTGGCAGATCAATAAACTGACATATCATGAAGGGGTGCTTCTAGGATCAGAGGCTAAGGGCTGCTGAGCCCCAGCCAGGCAAAATAAATTTCACTGTTTTGCACATTTTAAGGCAATTTCAGTCACGCATTTATGAAAGAGAAGCAAAACACTTTTTGGGAAATTCTGTGACTAAACAATCAAATCTGATAAAGGTTATTTAAATGTTGAGCCACAGCAAAACAGGAATGGATTGGATGTATAAAACATATTGTAACCCGACTAATAACAGGATGCATTTTTTTTTTCTGGAGTTAACCAGCCCCTTATAGTGAATGCTAAAACTACCAAAAATGGACTTTGGATTTATTTTGGGGAGTTTTATTTGAAATGTAATGCACAACATGTAAAACACAGTAACTGAAACTGACTTTTGTGAATACTTTGAATACTAATATAAAAGGATCATCTGTTTGCGTCACTCTCTCTCTCTCTCTCTCTCTCTCTCTCTCTCTCTCTCTCTCTCTCTCTGCTTGTTCAACCCCCCACCCCCAAAAAAGGGCTCGAGACACCTATGTCATTAAGTTTCCTGTGTGAGAGGAGTGTTTGTGTTTGATTCAGCTGTTTCATGTAAACATCACAAAGACAGACATTTTTTATGTCGAATGTAAGAAATATTGAGAATATTATTTCTTACAAACAATATAATATACTCAGAGTTGTACGTTACACAAATACATTGAGATGTCTTTATTTGTGGACCCTTTGGGTCATTTTGTGGATTAAAGTTAGCTTTTTAGGCCCAATGAGATTCTCTGGCCTCCCTTAAATTGATTTTCCAGGTAAAAGTTCCACCAAGAAATCCCATTGCTTGAAGAGTGTGAGCCTCCCAAGACAGACGGAAGCATAAATGTTCAATCAAAGGGTTATTTACTTTTATTGCATTATTTGATCCATTCTGAGGTGGTGTACGATAAAACAAATAATTGGTCATTTAGGTGGGTGCAAAAAAAACCAATTATTTGGTGTGAATCTGCATATGAGTTAAAGCCATACATTATCATGAATAATACATCCATATCCCATTCATAGCCACGGGTGGTAGGGAATAGATAAGCGCCATAAATAAGCTTCAAAGCTGGCTGTACGCCGTTCTGTTACACCTCACCATGGCGGCTTTGCTTTAATCACAAACTTAGCCTTAGCTGGTGAGCCCCTTTTGTTGTGATTGCTGGTGTCGCCATTAGTGCAGGGTGGCACCGTCTGTACTCACATCGTCATTTACCCAATTAACATGGGACTCACACTGGGAACCAACAGAGAACAAAGCTTGGGGAAGAAGGCTTGCTTCTTACTGATGCCCGCCATCAGAATCAATCTGAACAGAAGTAAAGAAATTAGCATTGGCCTTTGGCAGGTTTCTTTTAAAGAACTACACGATGAATTGATGTCAGTCTCATAGGAGCAGCAACTTTTTCTTTTTTATCTGTTAAATGGTAATGATATAAAGTCATTCACTATATGTAAAAGTCATAATTGTTTCTGTTTCGGATTTCCATGTACTGCATTTATCTTGCCTTATTGTTTTCTTTTCCAGAAAACAGCCAGGTTCGGCTTCAGTCAGCTATGCGGTCTCTAAACGTTAGCGGTTTGTATTCTATGTTTACATTATGTGTGTATGTGAAAGGACAAACAGACCTTTATATTAGATGTGTGTGTCTGTTTGTGTTTGCATTATATATGTATGATAAATGACATAATATGTGCAATATACTGTATGTGTATGGAAAAAGATAGACAGATCTTTACATTTTGTGTGTATGTGAAAGGACAGACTGATGTTTACATTATGTGAGTGTGTGAATGGATAAACATTTTCTGCGAAAATGGTTTCCACAAAGAAAACACAAGGGTCAGTAATGAGGTAAAGTGATGCATTAGATTGTCTATTACATCAGGTAAGTGAGCATGTGCTATTTCCTTTAAGTTATAAACCCCCCCACCCCACACACACACACACCCACACACACACAAATTAATTACATGGGGCTGGATGTTGCATCAGCCGCCAATTATCACCTGAGGAGAGTCAGTTAGCCTCAGTTGGCCAGAAGTTCCCCCTTTTTTTTCTTTGCACGCCTTCCCCGAAACCCATCGACTCCAAGCAAATTGGATAAGGGACAGGGAAACATATTACCACCTAAACACACAGTGGCAACAAATATGCGATAGCAGTAGTAATGTAAATAAGAATGAGGAATGAGGGATGCAGTTGGAGAACATTCAGAGGCGAACGGAAGGGCGAGAGTGAAATAAATGATGTGCTTCAACTTTATTTGTCCACCAAAGTCACAAAACAATATTTTATTTGTTTGTGATGGTTGTACTGTGCACTGTTTTCAATTACCGCAAAGTGAGGGGGAAAATCCGACAATTCTTTGTTCTGTACTAGTAGTAATAATTGTGTCAGTGTGGTGTATTGGGGGCAGGGGGGGGGGTACTTCCTTTCAGAGCGCAGGTGTAAGCAATTAGTTGTTTTGGGGTTGAGGCTGAATACTGTATGTCATAAAACAACTGTTTGTGCAGGAAACATTTTGTAGTATATTTCTAAATCTAAATCTGAACGTATCTTGGTTTTAGTCATGCAATGATGTTGTTACATGTTATGTATGTTAAGTTGTGTTAGTGGAGGCCCAAACTAACCTGATACGTTCTCCTGATACAGTCATGGAACAAATTATTAGAGCACCCTTTTTTTCTTCAATTTCTTTTTTGTTTTCATGCCTGGTACCACTAAAAGTATGTTAGATTAAGAATACAATGAACATGACAAAAATGCAGCTGATTCCATCATACTTTTTTTCGTATTTGACATATACTTAGTAACCTTAATTGTATTCCCAGTGTTTTTGGTTACTATCGACTCTACTGAGGATAAGCAGTTCAGAACATGGATGGATGGATGAAGAAAACCATGGAAAATGGCTAGATATCAGCACTTAAATTACATTCTCATGAGCTACAGTGTTTTTGTTGTCATCATTATATTCGTCCAAGCAGATGTACCTTTAGTTGTACCAGGCATCCTTCCATCATTTTTTTTCTTACCAAACCCCTTTATACAGTAACTTCACGGAGGCGGGAGGGTTTAACAGCAACCCTGATTAACGTTATGGTGTGCTGGAATACAGCGCCCAACCTCAGCAATAATTTCTGTATTTCACGAGGACTGACTGCACATATCAAACATTTAACGAGTCAATGAGAAAACTTCAAAGCACCCTAAACTGGAGGTTCCGTCATAAAACGAGACAACCAGAAATAAACTAATCAATTTTACTCAACATTAACTGTGTCCTATTTAACTTGTCATATTTTCATGACAATATTTTATTTTCATCATTTCACTTTTGGCCTTTATCAGGGTGACTCAGCAGTGGTGTGGTGATGCCCTAGACCCTCTATTGACCAGCTGCCACTGAATACTATGATGAGATGATGAAACTTCGATATGGTTTCACAGTCTTAAGGGCCCCTCTGAGGGAAAGGCTTACCAACAATGCGGCCCACTACAAAAAATTGTCTGACACCCCTGCTGTATAGCATTGGAGGGTCTCAGTGTGGATTTAAGTCCCTTAACAGCTGAACAAACTAAACTGTCAAAAAAGTTGGCTATGCAAGGCTGCCTCAATTAAGCTGATGAAAACATTTGGACCAGAGAGTAAAGACAATTGTAAGAAAAGACTCGGCAGCCATTAGCAGGGACAGAGGACGTTTTTATGTAATTTCAGTGAACCTGCATTTGCCAGCAGCCTGACCTCACTTTTACATGGATGATCTTTGTTGCCTTGGAGACTCACAAAACAAGTGTGACACTAATTTTGATTTTTTTTTTAAATTATCTGACCAAATGTATGTGGGCTCCATGGTCAACGGGGAGTTTGGCTACAAGTCTATATTTTTCACATTCATCTTTCATCGGTCCAGTAAGTTGTAACTTGAATGTGTGCACATGCAGATCCTTTGAGGTGAGTGCGACCTCGCGGGTCTGTGTGTGTGTGTTGCGCACATGTACCTTTATAATGTGTCTTGGGAGAAAGTTGTATTGAACAAAAGCAAGCCACAATGTTTGAACTGCTCTATTAAAACAATCGTTATTTTTGATACACAGAAAGAGAAAACGAGCAAGGCTGACAGAGCACAGGCTGGATGTCAATCTAAGAGAGGAGTTTTGTTGTTTGATTTTGGTTTTCTTGAAATTTTGTTTCTCATTACTCTGCAAGGTTTCACATAAGGGGAGAAAACTAAAGCAGAGCAACAGTGCCTGAGCCCAGGGGCCCCAGGAACCACAGGGGTCCCTACTTTGATGGGGGCCTGAGCATCATTAGAACAGATTGCATGATGAGGTCAAAAAATAAGTAAATTCCAAGTAAGGCTCAAACTGCTAAACAACCAAAGTTCCATGCAGCTTTTACTGTGACTTGTATTGATCGAGGAACCATTTTTACCATGCGGGTGAAATACACCCTGAAATGTCAACGGAATGTCAGCACAGTTTGCGAAGACAAAAAGATGCATGACCATCATGAAACCATAGTACTGTAAAATATCTAAAATTAATTAGGAAAGAGAGGGAAATGATAATGCAAACCATTGATCTTGCAAAGTTCACTCCTCGATGCAAAAAAAATTACTGCAAGTGCTTATGTTATGGGCACAATCAAAAATTAATAGTCTTGCATTTATTTTTTTTAATAAAGTGAATGGGATAATTTAAGGAGACTGGCATATGTTAACAAGTACAAGAGGAACACGCTGTCTAAAGAGTAAAGAGAAGGAACAATTGTGCTCTCAACCATCTGTACCCCTCAAAGGTCAACCATATTTTTGGAATATCAGTGTGGTGGCCGACACTAAATCTGCCCAATGAGAAAGTGTGGGTAATAAAATTTGGCGCCTGCCGAATTACCACACCATATATAAGTGGGAGTATTCGGAAGGATTTTTATTTTTTTTTTTTTTGGTTTCATGAATGTGGCTTTAGATATACAACGCCAATTCCAATGAAGTTGGGACATTGTGTTAAACATAAATAAAAACAGAATACAATGATTTGCTAATCATGTTGAACCTATATTTAATTGACTACACTACAAAGACAAGATATTTCATGTTCAAACTGATCAACTTTATTGTTTTTAGCAAATAATCATTAACTTAGAATTTTATGGCTGCAAAACGTTCCCCAAAAGATGTGACAGGGTCATGTTTACCTCTGTGTTACATCACCTTTTCTTTTAACAACATTCAATACGCGTTTGGGAACTGAGGACATTAATTCTTTCCCATTCTTGGTTGATGTACAGCTTCAGCTGTTCAACAGTCCGGAGTCTCCGTTGTTGTATTTTACGCTTCATAATGCACCACACATTTTCAATGGGAGACAGAAAAGGATGACGCGCTGTGGCGACCCCTAACGGGACAAGCCGAAAGGAAAAGAAGAAGAAGACAGACATATTATTATATATACATTGGAACTAAAGGTGGGACTTTAATGGATTAATCATGATTAATTAATTAGAAACAAATTAAATTGTTAAAAGATTAATGCATTTTAATCATAGTTTGTGTTCCAGACAACACGGAATCTTTGTCAGGGCACAATTTCCTGGTACACTGATTACGCTGCCGCACATGTCAGAGCTCGGCTACCAAAATGGAGTAATTGGATGCAACAGAGTTGCTAGGACTGATGGAAGGCAAATTTCATTAAAAAAAACATCCATCCATCCATTTTGTGTACTGGTTATCCTCACTAGGGTCGCGGGCATGCTGGAGCCTATCCCAGTAATCTTTGGGGGAGAGGTACAACCTGAACTGGTTGCCAAGCAATTGCAGGGCATTAAAAAAAAAAAGCTACCCGATGGAAGCCTTAATTTTGTGTTTTGTGCAAATTGCGCAAAATAAGGAATTTTCATACGGCTGAAGCATTCAACCGTCTGACATGTGATCCAACTTTTCAACTGCCACGCAAAAACTATAGAGGCAATACTGTTCTAAAAAAAAAAATGAAATGAAAATGGCACCTTAACTTTCGGTCTTAATTTTTTTTTTCTACTGTTTTGTATTCAAAGGCAAGTCAATGCATTTTTCTAGAGTCAACAATATTCCTGTCCGTGTCAATTATTTGATTTAGTCGTAAACTAAAATCCATTTAAATTAAACTATATTGCTTTATAGGACACATTTTGTTGTACGATTAAAATATATATATATATATATATATACACACACACACACACACAGAGCAGCTGAAATAATAATAATTAACATGTCACCATTTTTCTCATTAAATATATTTCCAAAGGTGCTATTGACATGAAAATTTCACCAGATGTTGGGAACAACCCAAGTAATCCATAAAAGAAGCTCAGAAATTGTGTTGTGTGTAAAAATATGAAATGACACAGGGAAAAAGTATTGAACACATGAAGAAAGGGAGGTGCTAAAAAACATCGTTTCACCTGCATGAGCTCTGCATGTTTGCACACACACAATGACACACCAAAACAATGACGAGGCCCGTCGTAACACAATCTAAAAACATGGCAGACATGATACAGGCAGCGGTTAAGGGCATTGGATGAGGGCATGTTATTTTTATGAAATACAGTGCTGCGCAAACGTTTTAGGACGCCTTTGTATTTGTTGTTTTAGTGTTCTAATGATCAGTACAGTACAGTACAGTTAGGATGCCTCTCAGTAGGGAGCAGACCTTCCCCGAGGAAGGACTGACAAAAGGGATTTAAAAAATTGCGTTTGTTTGTTTGTCAGTTTATTGGTTAACAGACTACTTCCTGGTTCATGAAGGATGAAAAACAGTCACTGATACCATTATTATTCTGGAGGGTAGACTGTTCCACTGATGCCACGGTGACTCAAATGGTGAAAATAAATTACTGTATTTGTCCAGATCTTCACGGAAATATAATGGTGCTTCTTCTTTGGCCCATTTGCCACCCTTGTACAGTTTTGTGGAAATGGATTTTCCAATTCCTTGTATCTGTCCTGCTATTTACGGTTTTACTGTCTCAAAATTGTGTGGGAGAAGGTAATGTTGGCCTAAGACAGAACTGTATATTCTTAAAAATACTAAGGATGAAATACAATAACAATAATATACAGTATACGGTAATCACAGTTTCTTTTTGCAACCAAAATATCTACCTATTTTTCTACTAATTACAGAACATTGTTTTATGTTCATACTCGATTCTTGACAGAACAAGCTACAACTACACAACCTAATCGTCAACTTAATCTATGTAAAATGTTTATCCTAATAAATAATTTCTCATTCTATCCTGATTTGTGAATCTCATTTTTCATAACAGATCATTAACGTCGCGTGGATATGCGGATTGTCATACTAGTTTGCTAAATACATCAAGCTTGAGTATTAATTGAACCCTAATGGAGTCCCAGCTAGTATATGTTTTATTCCCTTTGTTTGTGTGTGTGTGTGTGTGTGTGTGTGCGTGCATGCATACATGCGTGTTGGGGCTCTCTGAAGACTTCTCTTTTTCTTTTTCTTGCTCTCTGCGTGTATGTGTGGGTTCTCAGTCGGTGATGAGCCCCTGTCTCTGACACGATGCTGCTGTGTTAAGGTCAAGCCCTACAGAATGTCAGGGATGATGACACGCACTGAAAGGTTTCATCTCATCCCTCCATTTCCTCTCTTCCCCCGTATCCCTCCAATCGGACCCCAACCCCCTCCATCTCCAGCCCGCTCAGTCACAAGACAGACATATACCAGCTTTCACCTACCGTCTGCGTCAAGACTCGTTGTGGGTGTTTGTCGGCCTGTGTATAAATAGTGTCAAGTCAGTAATGCTTGCAGCCCCTGTCTATTTGGCTGCATGTTGGCAATACATTTTATTCACTTCTTACTATATTCAAAGTATTAAGGTAAATACAACTTTGAATGTATGGAAATATTCCTTAGCCTGTGCTAAGGAATATTTCCATGCACATCTCACTTCTGGAATGAAAACACAAGTGGAAAATTGTATGAAGTCAGCATTTGACCCCTGAATGATAAAGTATATAAACATTTTTAATCATAAACATGTTGCTGTTTAATCACACACTCTGAGAAGTAGCAGCTTAGTCTATATGGACTTGGCTTTGGTACCAGACGGCGAAATGTTGGAGTTTCGTTGGGGATGAAGGATTGTGGACTGATGGTTGGAGAGACGCTAGTCTGCTGTCTGGACACTGGTGAGGCTGAGCAAGGCACTAAACCTCTGTGGTTTGGTTCTCTGTGTAGTTTATTGCCTGCAGCATCCAAAATACAGCGGAGCGAAAACCTCTGTGGTATAAAAGAATGTGTCAATTCGAAGAGAAAATTAGTTTTAAAAAAAAAAGACAATTCAACACTTTTCTACCCAGTATGAAAACTATAATAACTAATATTAGATTCCATTGAAGCAGTGTAACATTATCCATGCAAACGTTTGGTTATAATTTTTTGAGCTAAGACAAAAAAAAAACCCCAAAAAACCTGAAAATCCTTCCATCCATCCTTTTTCTTACCCTCGTTAGGGTCACAGGTAAACTGGAGCCTATTCTGGCTTCTTTTGGGCGATAGGCGGGGTACACCCTGGACTGGTTGCCAGCCAATTGCAGGGCACACATAGACAAACAAGCATTCACACTCACATTCACACCTTTGGACAAATTAGAGTCATCACTTAAGCTAACATGCATGTTTTTGGAATCCATACATTTTCTGAGCCGCTTCTCTTCACTACGGTCGTGGGCGTGCTGGAGCCCATCCCAGCCATCATCGGGCAGGAGGCGGGTTAAACCATGAACTGGTTGCCAGCCAATCGCAGGGCACATACAAACAAACAACCACTCGCACTCACATTCATACCTACGGGCAATTTAGAGTCGTCAATTAATGTTTTTGGAATGTTGGAGGAATTCCCAGTACCAGGAGAAAAACACCGCAAGCAACATGCAAACCCCACACAGGACGTTCAGAGCCGAGATTCCGACATGCAGCCTCAGAATTGTGCGGCATATGGGCTTAATCTACTGGACCACTACTAAACCACCGTGCTTCAAAAATTTGAAAACGATATGTATTCTAATAAAATCTCTGTGTGTATAAATGTTAGACATTGAATCATTAAGTTTTAATGCTTCTCACACTCATGTCCTCTGAGGTTTTTTTTCCCTCCACTCATCGATAGGTTAATAGGTTAACACGTCCTAAATTAGGAATCGTGTAGTGATCACACAGCAAACTACCTTGTGAAACAAAAGATGGCCACAGTCTGTAACCTGTGCTGAAATCTACTTTGGTCCAGTATCTGTATGCTGTACTCAGGTCAAAATAAAGAAATAATGCTAGCAAGCTTCAAGATGTCTGGATTCCTCTGTGCCTGCTCAAGCTGTCATTTATCCTCTCACCTTTGTGGATTGCGTCTGGAACAGTGGAAGGCTGGTGGAGATGAAAAGAGCAGAGGGAAAGGGGAGAAATGAAGGATTATATGAAGAAGCAGCAGCACTTGACGGTAACTGGTTGAGATTAGTGCCTTAGGGGTACAGCAGTGGCTGTGATTTTGATACTGCGCCCCCAGCTAAACGCTGAAGGCCGCCTTGCCTGGAGGAGTCTGCCTTCACCCACAGGCAGTCAAAGATTGTTTTCTTACCATCTCTTCCTCCTCCACCACCCCACAGACACCTGTCATCTCCGATGTCAAAATTCCACTTGGAAAGGCAAAGACGATGCAAAGAATAAACAAAAGAAACATGCTTTTTTTTTTTTTTTTTTTTTTTTTAAATGGCACACTCCGCATACAGATGAGTGAGGCAGAAGCTTGCAGGAGCTAAAATCAATTCATGTCACCACAAACATTGTTCTGATGGTTAGAAAGGCTTATTTTGATGTGGCGATGAAATGATATGAACATTTCCCATTACAATTTTAGTACCCCAAATTATCACTGTTATAAGAATTATCATGGTAGTAGTAAAACCAGACAAATATAAAACAAAACAACCCCAAAAATAACATGCACAGTAAGCATTAGCAACAGGTTTTATTTTGAATACAAAATGATTTTTTTTGCACATTAGAAAGTATAAACTGACACAACCAAAATTAATTAATTTGCAATGAGATTTTCATCTGTGGTAAGGTCACTAGGGTGAAATATATCGCTGTCACCTGGGCTACCTTTCGCTCTGTTTTGTAGCACTGTAACACAAAACGGTAATACTAACTGTTTATCAGTTCATCGGTGGACCATTAACAGTTTCATCCCTGTTATGCTGAGCAATGCACAATAGTTAGTGCATTGCCATTTATGATTGCTACAGTAAAAAAAAATAAAAAAAAGTGAAATATTTAGAGCTGTGGCAAGTCAAGGAAGAACCCCTCACGTTTTCGAGCATAGCCAGGTAAAAAAAAATGCAGCTACATTTCGGAAACGCAGACATTTATTTAAATGTTTTAGTCAGAATGGAACTGTCCAATAGATTTAAAAAATACAGGTCCCATCACAGGACAGATAAACATTTTTCTCTGGAGTTAACGCCTCAACATAAATTCAGACAGAGTTAATCCTACGATTCTGGCTGGACTGCGGTTTCGTGAGGCCTGCTGATGTCTTGCACTAGAAACATTACAATACATCAGGGGTGCTTAACCTAAAACGTTGCGCTATTATGTTATAAAACAAATAACCATAATAATCTGGGTGGCATGATGGGCGACTGGTTAGCACATCTGCCTCACAGTTCTGAGGACCGAGGTTCAAATCCTGCCCCCGCCTCTGTAGAATTTGCATGTTCTCCCCGTGCCTGCGTGGGTTTTGTCCGGGTACTTCGGTTTCCTCCCACATCCCAAAAACATACGTTCTAAATTGCTCGGTGTGAATGTGAGTGTGAAAGGTTGTTTGTTTCTATGTGCCTTGCGATTGGCTGGCGAACAGTTCAGGGTGTACCCCGCCTCTCGCCCGAAGATAGCTGGGATAGGCTCCAGCACGCCCTTAACCCTAGCAGTACAGAAAATGGATGGATAATAATCTGCAATTTTTTTCTCCTCTCAGCTAGTAAAAATTGAACGGACTTTTGGCGAGTGAAATAAAGATAGCAAATCAAGATTTACGGTCCTAGGCCACCTTGAGCAAAGACAACAAGGCTAACAGAACGAAACAATTAGGTGATCACGACGGTGAAATCTTCCTTGCAGATGCACGTTTTTGACGTGACATTGGCAACCTCGCCAGGCGGTGTTGTAGCAGCCAATGGGGGGCAGAGGACACGACTGAGCGTAATGGCTGCGACATGTCATCAACCTCACACTCATAACAACACACTGCCATGTTTCCTCTGCTCTCTTTTTCTCAGTTTTAATGCCTTCTGTTTGTTTGTTTGTCGACCTTGCTGTGTCAGCTGACCTCCTTCCATCCAGGCCATGAAGAGAGGAGGGGGACGCTGACATTTCTGCACAGGGATAAAAAAAAAAAAAAAAAAAAAAAAGGCACATGCAAAATGGCACCCACCCCCTCCCCTTCGATACATTTACTCCAAAATATGTGCGTGCCATGGATGTCTGTGGCCGTCCTGATGGTTCTCTGCCGCCATTGCCAGGGAAGTGTCACAGTATTGTGACAACTTCAGCGATGGGTGACCCGCGACCGTCGGAGGGGGTAGGTGGGGGTTGTGCTGAATCCCCCACCCACCCTGGATCCTGACAGATGTCATATACCTCCTCCATGGGCACCTTCTGTTTCCCGTTCACCTTTCTCCATCCTGCAGCGTTAGGGCTCCTGTCTCTGCCGCGTCAAAGTGCACACACACATAAACACACAAAGAGGAAGGAGGGATACTATCTTGAACCGCCATGGGGTTTTAGTTGTTGATATGTTTGGATTGACAATTATCACATTATCCACAATGAATATTTCCCACTTAAATTAGCATCTTGAGTGCACAGCTGCACCACCATATCCTTGCAGGCAGTGTGTTTTTGATAAAAGCCCAACAATGGCTTGATGCGTCCATTTTATTCAGTTCATCTGTTTGCACGGAATCTTTTTATTTATTTGTGTTTAAATACGTGTTTTAATGGACAGCCTTGCGTCTGTGCTCTCTGGCATTCACATCGTCTTCTCAAGGGTCGTTTCCTGTTATTTACCAAAGGATTTTCACTGTGAACATTTGGTATTTTAGTCTTAGCACAACCCACTCAAAACCTGTTTGCACAGATTTTCCCATCATCCTTCAGACCAGTTTGACAGAAACACTTAAAAAATATGGGATTCTGCCTCGTTACATTGTCTTGTATCAAACATGTCGCCTGCCCACTCTTTGAATAGCATGTCCAACAAAGCAGAAAACTCATATTAGATTTCCATAAACCTTCTGCCAGCTGCCTATTTGCAGACATTGTGCATCATCCACTCCAAATGCTCTCCTCGATGGAAATGTGCAGACTAAATCAGATCATGGCGCTAGATAATGTTCACTTCTCACTCCGAAACAGTGACAAGGGTACGAGGCAAAGGGGATCCCGTGACTAAAGCATCAGTCATACTGACATTTGGCACACATGATGGATATTCTAATTTCCATTTTCTATACAGGTACAAAGGATTGATGACGATTACTGGTTGGCAAGGTTATTTCAACTAAACAAAGGAAGAGGCCTCCAGCTTCACTGTAAAGCAAGTAAAGTCATTTTCCCGAGCTTTTACGATGATACCTCACATTTGGGACTCTATTCGAGATAAATGAGCAACTATGAAGTAAACATCAGCAGATGACAAAGGTGTTGCTAACACAACAATTGCCTTCGTTGCTGCGGCAGGTTTTAAAGTCGCTTCTATGACGGGCTTTGACACCCTCACCTCATTTTCACACAACCTGTTTCTCACATTTTTTCATTGTCACCACCTCCATAATTATTTCTTTACTTTCGCGCCGCTTCAAACTGCACAGATCTCAATTTATTTACAACAGTATCCTCCTCAGGCCGTCTCCTCCAACACTTATCAGTCAAACTCTTCAAAGACGGAGTCGTGCCAGTAATGTGTTTGATGAAACCCTCTGACATATCAGCGCTGGAGGCTTGTTTCGCTCGCCACAAGTTTGAACTTTTTTCTTTGTCTGCTTGAAACCAGTTTCATATTGGTGAAAATAACTCTTGCCAGCAAAGCATGAATAAGGCCTTTGAGGTTACAGTACTGTATATATTTCTCCTTCACTAAATGGTCAAATCCATTGGACTGAAATTAATTACAGTCCATCTCTTGTGTGGACAGACTTGTTCCTATATACACTCACCAGTCACAGCATTATGACTATCTAATGAGACCCAAAACCATATCCATATCAAACATGCACCAATCTAATGCTCAGCTTTGATCAACACTGTTAGAGATGTATTAATTTACCAACATGACTATAATTCTTCCTTTACAGTGGTATAGAACTGCATTGCATCATTCAGTGAGAGGTGGCTCTAATATTTTTGGTAATTTTATAGCCGCATAAAAGTCAAAATACTAGAAAAAGCGCTTGATGTATTACAATGCAGTAAACTGCGCCCGCAATAATAAGTATCGTTAAATTAATACCACTCTGACAATGTGAGTCACAACTGAACAATATTATTTTGATAAAGCCACTGTTTTGGATTTTTGGCTGCGGTCTAAATTCGTGGCCGGCTGGTGTGAGTTGAATCGTAAAACAGATTTGTGATTTCTTCCCCTGTTATACCCTGATTTGTGGCTGTTAACTGCACTCAGCTCCTTTGCTGGACAACAGCCGCAAAGCATTTCCTTTGTGATTTCCAGTTCATCCTTTCCCAGCTGACACCGGACAAGAGCTTTCATAAAGCATCCCGCACTTGAGACTTTTCATAAGACGGAGATCTCTCTTCCACCTCTGTCCTTCTGCCTCTCTCTCACTATCGCACTTTATCTCTCACTCTCCATCCAGTCCCCCCTCCCGTGTCCAAAGCTGTCCACCCAGCCATCTGTCATGTAATGTTTATGAGCCCTTTTGCTTTTGTGTCTTGATGACCACTGTCACAGAGAGCTACCCATTACCGATGCGGCCTGATGAACGATGTTACCCAGACGCGTAGCTGACACCCTTGTGTCCTTGGCCGCAGAAAACGCTGTCTGCCTAGCCTTCTCGGTCAGTAAAGAATGAGGACAAGGGGACCTAGGGGAACGGGACTGAGGATCTGTCCGTTATCCTGTCGACACGACGCTCATATTTCTCTCCTCCTCCCAGCACCGTCTCTCGTTTCCTCTTTATCCGGCCAATGGAACTCGAGGGCTGGTCAGCAAGGCAACGGCGATGATGCTGCCATTAATCGTGAAAGTGTTGAATACTGTCCTTACCTCTCACCTTAATGCATATCTACATCTCCACAGATGCAGTTGGGGACCCAGACCCCCTCCAGAGACTGCCGCAAGGGTTAACAAAGGGTTAATGTAGGTGTGAAAATGATGAATGCGGAGTGCGATTTCATCTGTCGAATGAAATTGTTTGTTTGTTTGTGTCTTTCTGCAGGTTGTGAAGCCAGCTAAAAGCACATATTTAGCGCACAAAGTTGGTGTTCTATGATTAATTTCACATGCAGTTGTATGATATTGGTAAAACAGTGTTGTGTTGATGCTATTGCACTTGGCCATGACAAGCCTAGCATCCTGTCTTCTTTTTTTAGATAAAGAAGTTCAGGTACACAACATGCATTTTTAATTTGAAGTCTATTCACACATTGCATTTACTCTATCCATATACACTATTTCTAATATTGAAATGATGCCCATCACCAATAAAGGTCTGGCTAAATATTTACCAACAAGAAAACCATAGTCCACAAATACAAACTGCTAACTACAGCTACGTAATTGGCTATTGTCACTGATTTAATCATTTTAATTGAATTTCAACATTCAAACTACTTTTGTCTAGCTTGCTGATAAATTCATTGTTAAAGCTATAAAATATATGTATGATCATATTGTATATATTTTGAGTTCCCCTTAGAACACCCGCCATGTCTGTCATTTAAAAAAACAAGTACATTTCTTTGGTGGGTTGTTTTGTGCTGTAGCACGCTAGCTGCGAGGTGTCGTCTGCACATTCCGATGATCCAGCCATCTATTTTCTGTACCGCTTATTCTTGTCAGGGTGCGCTGGAGCCTATTCCAGAAGACTTTGGGCAAGAGAGAGGTTCTGCACTCTGAACTGGTCGCCAGCCAATTTTACGGCACATACAGTATACACACACAAGCTTGAGCAGAGGTACTCAATTTTGCTTGACCCTGCAACCAAATAGGACAGTTTTTTTTGTTTTTGTTTAAAAAGAAAAAAAAGAGCAGGGGTACTCAAATATAAATATTAAAGGGAAACAAATATTTTTTTATGAGTCAAAGATCTCTGTCTACTGTCTCTGGGAACATGGAATAATACTGTAATCTTAAAACCAAATGTCCTTATCATTCAAAGCAACAAACAGAAACTAAAATAAAATGTCATTTCAACTTTGATATAAAGTAAACTAAATAGTAATAAATAATAATAATAAAACTGAGACAAGGATTTGCCTAATTCTGGCTGTCATTTATTCTCTTTGTTTCCTGTCAAACATGATGTCCATCACTTCAGTCAGGCATTCTTTTTTTTCTGAATCTGAGAAGAGCTTCTTGTGCTTACCCAAAATCCACGCCATAAATATGACAAGAATCCTGCTTGCAGCTTGATAGGATTTTAGTGCATTTATTTTTGCTGTTCTTACCAGTGAATTTTGAGGAAATGTCTCTTCAAAATTCCTATGCTTTGTCTCAATGCAGTTTCAAATTGGAAATAATCACAGCCTTTCAAGTCTCCTGGCATATTAAATACGTTGGTCTTGTGATGGTTGGAGGGAGGGATAGGGACTCCTATTTTAGCAGCTGACTTGGAGTTGAAACGCACCATTTTTATCTTATTTAGGCTCCGACAGCTGGCAAAGTGTCAAAAATATGTCAATTGCGCCAAAATAAAGAGTGAAAGTTCAGAATTGCACACGGAGCAGTGAATTGTACCACAGTAACAGGCTCTTCGTATTTTTGCATGAAGAAAAATCCCGGTATACATGTGCTGACCCATCCAGAACACATAGTGAAGGAATGAAGGTCCTTACACACTGCACTTGGGTTTCACTGCACCTAATGCGGGGTGGTCACCTCATGCGCAGTCAGACTCAGCTGCATGGTCATTACCGACCAGCAGCACATGACACAATGAAAGGGTTAGATGATGGCAAACTGCGCCGTGCGAAGTGCCACCTATTGAGGCCCGCTGATTTAGGATCTTCAATTAACCTAAGATACATGTTTTGGGAATGTGGGAGGAAGCCAGACTACCTGCAGAAAACCCACACAAGCGCGGGGAGAACATGCAAACTCCAGACAGGAAGGACAGAGCCCGGATTCGAACCCACAATCTCAGAACTGTGAGGCAAATGTATAGACACTTGACCGATGTGCTGCCAATCCAATGATAAGTATTATAAATTCTGTGTTCATGAAGATGGCTATATTTGGAGGATACTTCAAATGGATGGAGCATGCCATTGTGGTGGGTCGCAAAGTACAAAGTAAATGCATTCAGTAGTTTATCTGGCTCTGCACCAAAATTCAACAGGCTCTTCCTTTTCCCATGTAACATCCTCTCTAAAAAATCTCACTGCAGTCTGTTACTGTACATAGTTTTTGTGTTATCCTGTTAACTTGCCAACTAACTTCAGTCCTGTGGGTGTTGGGAAAAGGAACGATGATAAAAATATAACCTCTAAATCCATGCTTGGCAGATGTAACCTCATTCTCATTCTCAATGAATTCATTGTCATAATTAACACTTCTAAATATGACTTAATACAGTTCTGTACAACTAAAATAAACATTGAAATGCAGCCCTCTCTAGCGGCACTGGTTAGCACATCTGCCTCACAGTTCTGAGGACTGGGGTTCAAATCCCGTGTTCATGTGTTCTGAGGACTGGGGTTCAAATCCCGTGTTCATGTTCTCCATGTGCCTGCGTGGGGTTTCTCCAGTTTCCTCCCACATCCCCAAAACATGCGTGGTTGGTTGATTGAAGACTCTAAATTGCCCATAGGTGTGAATGTGAGTGAGAATGATTGTTTGTTTATATGTGCCCTGTGATTGGCTGGCGACCAGTTCAGGGTGTACCCCGCCTCTCTTGGACAGCCTCCAGCATGCCCGCGACTCTTCTGAGGATGAGCGGTACACAAAATGGATGGGTGGATGGGCCTCTCTGACTGCCTGTCAATCAGAATTTCAAATGATCTTTTCACATTTGTATACATATGTATATATATATATATATATATATATATATATATATTTTTTTTTTTTTTTATAACATAGTTGTATTTCATTGTGTTGGTGTGTGTGCCTATTTCTTTATCTTAAATTATTCCAAGCATCACTTTTATATTTGAGTTTGAATCCCCAAAAATCAATGCTTAATGATTAACTTTAGTGTACATTGTGCAAAAAGAGGTTTAGATAACAGAATAATTTTTCCACACAATCTGAGTTCATTCATGAGGTCCTCTGTTATGTGTCAGACCCCCACACGCAACTGCATCCCTCTCTGAACATCTTGCATGGCCGCTAAGGCCACAGATGAATTCTGAAGCAGATCACACTGATAATTGTATCTCATAACTGTCACTTATGTGAAAGCTGCCAGTTTGCCCAGGAGTGAGCTGTGTCTTTTTCAGGATCTTCTCCGCATGGCAGCAACTACCCCAACCCATAGCATAGCAGCACTCGTCTGCTCCCCCCCCCCCCGTCCCCTCTGTCCAACACCCCAATCGCTGACAAAGTGTCCGGCCCTGAATTACTCAATCAGAGCGACAAGTTTATGGATGACACCTTCATTACAATTAATCATAGGGGCTTGATTAATAAAGTTATTTCGCCCCTTCATTAAGACTTGCACAAGTGGTGCTGTCGCATATTGTAATTTATATCCCTCTGCGTTTTGGTGGTGATGATGGACAGAGAAACAGACATATTGCCATTTGTTCTCAGACATGTGGAAGTGCCTGTAGGAGAAGGAAAAAAGAGTGGGTATGAGAGTGTGTGAATGTGGAGTACATACGTATATGTGCCTCAGTAAACATTCCCAATCACTGTCATGCACAACTCAACAGCTTTTGCAGAGTTTAATAAATGACTTTAATTGGCTGTAGAGATGGGCTCGCGAAAGGCGGCTCAAATATTCCATTCTGTCTCCCTTCTTGATACACACGCGTACACACATGCAGGCACACTCCTGAATGAAGCCATCTCTTTACCTTTACTCACAGTTCCCGGGTCTGCTGTGGCTAATTAGTTGAGAGGGGTTTTAGGTTTGGTAATTAGACAGAGGCAGGAGTGACGGGGGCTGTGGGAGTTGAGGGTGTCTGACTGACTTGCAGGGGAAGAAACTGGACTGTCTGGCAGCGCCAACAGCCAGCCAGTGTCCCTTAGGCATCTGGCGGCCCACACAACAGCGATGATGTCTTTGTTTCTTGCCACATGTTACAGCCGGCAGAAACCTGAGTTTAAAAAAAAACCACACACACACACAAAAAAAAAAAAGTAACCTTGTTCTTGCTTTTGGATTTGGCAGTATCACCTGGGATTGTACATTTCAAAATAATTAAGTATATGTGTAACACTATATTTCAGGCACAACTCTGCATTGTTTCTATATAAATGTATATTTATGTATAATTGGATTATTCGCTCACAGGCCACATTTGGTAGAATATGGGATTTATTACAAGACGTATATAAAAATTTCTGCCTTAATACATTTGTTTTAATTGACCCCATGATTGAGTTACTCAAACACCATTTATGAGCTGTATAATATTGGAAGTGTTGCTAATATTGTGACCTTCTTCAGCTAAAGGTTCTCAAATTATACAACATACAGTCTTGCTGTATGTTGTATATCTACATCTCATATCTACATATCTACATCTCCATACATACAGTATTGCTGTATGTTGTGGTGCAGTTCTACACCACTGAAAACTATCCATCCAGCCATTTTCAATACTGCTTAGCCTGTTCGCCGCTTAGCTGTGATATCAGCCAACTTTGGGTCACCCTAAAATGGTCGCCTGTCAGTCACAGGGAAGTACACTGGGTCAGACTCACATTGATACAAACATTCAGTCACTTACTGGGAACTGAACAGACTCTGTCTTAGAGTCAGCTAGTGAACTGCTACACTGATGACTCCACACCTATACTAAGGGTGGGACTCAAAAAAAAAAAAATCAAATCAAATTTATTAGAGGCTTTGTAATTAATTAATCTCTATTAATTGCATTTTAATGGTATAACAATATTTGCACTAAAAAGCAACATTTTAATTTTAATGGATTTTAAGTGTATGACTGAATCAAATAATTGACAGACATAAATATTGTTAACTCTGGAAAAAAACAACAACATTTAATTGCATTTCAATAGAACAACTCATAGAAAATATCACTAGCCAAAATGAAAAGAGACCTAAAGGTAAAGTGCCATTTTAGGACAGTTTTTTAGAACAATATTGCCTTTCTGTGTGTCAGTTGAAAAGTTGGATTTCATGTCGGAGGGTTGAAGCGCTTCGCTGATAAGAGAACTCAATTTTTCACAATTTGCACAAAACCATGCTTATCAAGACTTCCACTGGGTAATTTATTATTATTATTATTTGAATGAAATTTGTCTCCCATCGGTCCTAACAACGCTGTTTTATGCAATTCCTCCATTTTGGTAGCCGAGCTCTGACGTGTGTCACTGTAATCGGTGGACCAGGAAATTGTGTGCTGACAAAGGTTCTGTGTTGTTTGGAACAACAAATGTGATTAAAATAAGTGTTTTTTTTTTTTAAACTAATCAATTTGTCTATAATTAATTTTTTGCAATTCATGTTTATAAATTAAATAAACACATTAAAGCAGCTATTTAACAGTGTCTTTCAAAATCGAGCATTATAAGGTACAAGGTACTTTTATTGTCAAAGACAGAATTTTTGACACAGCTCTACGTAACTGCTGTGTAAATTGACTCTTATGGGCAGTATTTAATATTTATTTATATATATATTTATATATATTTATATTATATTTATATTATATATATTTATATAAATTAGAGAATATGAATGAATCAATAACCACAGTTGCACTACTATGAATAAACTCCCCCGAAAAGACTTTCCCAGTCTTTATAATGTCTTGTTTACACCGAAAAATTCCAGGTTGCTTCCCTACGTAGCCAGTAAGGAGCCCCTGTCTGCAACACAGTCCAATTAAATAAAGAGTGTTGTCTCTCCAGGTTCCTGTGTTCTCTAATTGGGGCTGTGACTGCTCACTAATCAGCTGAGGTACAGGTGGGCCCTGGAGGACGTAGAGACAACGCTTCTCCTGTTAATTGAAGAGATGCTAAACCTGGCCTCATTGCCATGCAACATAGACACAAACAGTAGTCAAGCATGCAAAATTTATCTAAACATCCATGTGCACCAGCTCCACTCTCACCTTTTGTGTCGCTGATGTTTTTTTTTTTTTTAATTCCATAATGCTCAATCAACAGGGGTGTTACAGAGGTGATTGTGATAATTAAATGATCACCACCTGTTTGTACTTTTGATCAACTGATCCTGCTCCCCCCCCCACCTTAATTGTAGCCTTTAATCCAGTCACAAAAGGACCACTTCATCTCGATAACGGTGCGTGTAAATGCTTTGACCTCAAGGCAATAACAATGCCTCATTTGAATTTACCTGTTTCCCCATGATTTGCTCCAGAGAGATGAAGCAAATTTGGCTGGGTGTCTTTGTGATTTCCTGTCCCATCTGGTGAAGTTAGCCACCATGCATGCTGGGTCACACATGTAAAGTATATCACATTGGGTTGTACTGTGAGCAGCCACCTGGATAAGGAAATAACATGCCCATGATGTACTAAGGCTCCAGCCATCACTGACAGTTTTTTACCTACTTGCTTTGATAAACTTTCTTGAAAAAGGCTTGAAAGCTTTTAAAGTTGTGCAGTTGTATAATAAATCTAGAAAATATGCAGCCTTTATGCAGAATGTGTTAGCCCCAAGAACATGTGAGTGGTTTACTGCTACATATCCTTTTTTTTCCTGTGTTGAATACAGAATATGGGAATGAAAATAAATGTCAAAGGGCAAGTAAGGCAGAGTAGCTGAATAAAAATTGTATTTTTTTCTTTTTGGAGTACAAACAGCAATTTTAAATCTGACTGCTAGTTAAGTGGACACATTTTTATTACGTGAAGCTTTGGGGCATGTGAAGGCAAAGATTGATTGTGTGGATTGTGTTTCTGTCAGCTACACACAGGCAATAAAATATCAGGCACACCTGGAGCAGTATTCACTTTTGACATATCCACGTAAGCCCTTAAAAGACAAACAATGAAGTCTATAAAACATTTATGGTAGATGAAGTGCTGGAGAGTGCTAAAAGCTAGCACAGTGAGGCATCTGGTCTGAAATAAGTGAAAGTGGGTATGAACATTAAACATAGCGATCATTTTGCAACAGCAACTGTAAAAGAGGTTAAATTTGTACATTTATGCAATATTTTTAAATGCACGGTAATTCTTCCCCAGATATTAAATTTTGATGGTGCAAAGTGAAAGTCGAATCATCACACTGATCAGACAACACAACTGTGATAACTCATTTTTATTTGTAATTACAATGTTGTCAAACATATAATCTCAAAACCTTTACATAGCTGAAATGTTAATCAGGCAAACTGACCAGTGCCAAATTTGTATTGTTGATGATTTTAAAATGGAAGTAGAATTTGTTTGTTGCAAAACATTTACAGTTTACTTTTAGAATTAGAGGGAGGTGCCACTTCTACCACAACCTTGCCGACGTTCTTTCCTGCATACATGTAGTCCACTGCTCGGAAGACTGACTCCAGGCCAACAAACCTCCCCTCTTGGGCCAAATCCCCATAATCCACCTCACACACAAGTTTGCCCATGGCAAACATCTGCATCATGCTATTCAGAGCCTCTGTGTAGTCGCTGATGAAGTGGGGAAGGAAGAAACCTCGAATGCTTGCTGACTTCTGGAGAAGCTTTACGGGTAGAGTTGCCCCTCTGAACTGCGGGATGCCTGACGCAGACTGGTAGCCTGAGATGAAGCCAATCACTATCAGCCGGCCTTTTTTAGCCAGACAGTTAACTGCCAGTTCTAAAGTGCTGCCCCCGACCGATTCATAAACCACGTCAATGCCGTTTGGGTACTCGTTCTTCAGGGTCTTGGCCAAATCCTCTGCTTTGTAGTTAATTGCCCTGTCGCACCCAATAGACTTAAGGAAGCCCGCTTTCTCATTGGACGAACAGGTTCCGATCACGTGACAACCGGCCTGTTTTGCAAACTGCACTGCAAACTGTCCCGTTCCTCCTGCAGCCGCTGTGACTAGAACTGTCTCGCCTTTGGCCAGGTCACCCAGCCGCTTCAAGGCAATGTAGGCGGTAGCACCGCTGACCAACAGGGTGAGCAACTCGGGCTTCACTGAAGGGACAGGCACACTTTCCTTGGCGGGGACCACGGTGTACTCGGCAAAGGCGCCGCTGCTGAAGTAGGCCACGGTGTCCCCAGCTGTGTAGCGGGAGCTGGCGCTGAGGCCGAGGCCGACAACCTCACCGATACCTTCAAATCCAGCGTCGAAGGGTGGTTGCACCGTTGGGTCATAACGGCCTGCTGAATAATTAATATCAGAGGCGTTGATCCCCACAAACCTGAAAGACAATGAAAAAAATATTAATTTGGGATGGAAGATGAAACATTGAACAGTTAAGACAATAATCGTCTTGAGATACATCGGCACTTGGATTTGTTCTGGGAACGATCCACTTTTTATCTTGAAAAGAGCTGCAAACTCCACTGACAGGAAATGCTCGTATCACACAACACAATGCACAATATCATGATTCATTTCCTTCAGACACTCATAACAGACTGCACTTTGAAAACTGTACATAGTTCAACACAAGGGCGACTGTTTTCATCTTTGGCAAGATGATGGAAAGAAACGTGAGATGGAGAAAGTGAAGAAATAAACTGTCTTTACCGTTTCTCAGATCAGCATTTGGGTCTCATTACCGTGCATGTGGCATGTGCAGTTTATGCTTCTGCCGGTTAGCGATAGGTCAAGGTGATTGAATAACTTGATTACAAATGAAAAATAAAACTGACCATGGGCAAAACAGAAAATACAGAGGTTACATAGGTTCAAATAAGCAGTTAGTTGTGATACTGATATCCCATTCTATTTTAAAATGAGCTTAATTATACAGCTTTACAAATCACGTTCTCATGGCTATCAGCAATTATAATTTGATATTCTGAAAAACACTCAACACATGAAAACGTTTTAATTTAAAAGCAAAAGTTGCCATCACAACTATGCTATCAATTCATTTTGAATGTACACAATATTTAATGTAAGGTGGAATTGTGGCCGATCCTCCGAATAAAGGTGGACGTAAAAAAATATATATATTCAGAGAAATACCCTTCCATTATAGTCTCACATGGTTATGTGCTTTTTCATTTATGTACAAATATTTGTAATGTGTTGTGCATAGACAAGTCATTATATGATTCATATTTGTAGAGTAAAAGAGAATATGTCTGTCAATATTTTAACATGTGCTTTTTACTCTCCCTTACTCCTTTTCCTGAAATTAAAACATCCAAGATACACAGCTGTGATATCACCGCGACCAACAACTGCAAATACCTGACGGTCAAAGGTCTACGTTTACAGGCAAATAATCACGATCCTGTAGGCTATAACGTGATCTTCACTCAGACCAGTGCAAAACTACATTTTATTGGGCCGTAAATGCCACAATATAAAACCTATGCGGGCTGTGAAAGACGTATTTAACATAAAACCTCAGGTCCAGCATGCATATCGAATAAAAAGCAGAGGTAAGATTAGCTTTCAGCAGGACTGATAACTTAAAACTCTATCATGCTTAGTCCTAAGCTCTTTGTAACCGAATCCTGCAGAAATATGTTGAAATTGCAGAGAGGTCCAGTGAGCAGTATACTGCTCCTTTGAATAGGTGAAAAGAGGGGTGCTGCATCGCCTCCATCATCTCATCTGCTGGCACCAGCGGGCCCCCCGTGACTTTGTGTTTGCAGGTTGGTGACGTAGACGGGCATGAAGACAGAGAGAGAGAGAGAGAGAGTGAAAGAGAGAGAGAGAGAGAGGGGGGGGGGAAAGGGGCGAGGGAGAGAGAGGGAGATGCCGAGATGGATTGATAGACAAATGCAGAGAGGGCGGAACTTGGAATTACAGTACAGCTCTTATTCCTCGCATATTTTGCCATCTTGTGATGTGGATGATTGCGGCTTCAGGTGGACATGGCTGAATCGAGGCAAGTACGGCTAAAGCCCCTTCTTTTATTTACAACTTGTCAACGCATCATAATAATCGCACACGTAGTGAGGCAAGATTGCGCTGTGTATTTCAAAACGTGGAGAATCGACAACTTACCGATTTCTGACGAGCAAGTCGGCGTCTGCGGGTGTCGGAACCGGAACAGTTTGCACCGAGGCGGCCTCTCTAAAATTGGGACTGAGCTGGTTCACGACCACCTTTTTCATGCTGCTCGCTATGGAGGATCCTTGAAAATCAATGAAGTGCGCCGAGTACGACATGTCGATGATGGGGCGCCTCGGAACCGGAAGAAGTCCACAAAGTGAGTCGGTGCCTCTCCGTCTCGTACCGACGACAGAAAACAAAAACGCCCTCCGAGCACTTTTCGTCAACGTCGCGCAGGACATTGCCCCCGAAATGTGACAAAGTTCACGGGGCAACTTGACGTGTGGCGTTAGCCTGTTAAGAGGCTCGTCCTCCGCGCGCCCGACGTACAGGCCCAGCCCTGTTCAAACTCGCCCATTATGTCGCTCGGAAAACAAACATTACGGTGGCGCTTTCTTGTACGCGAAACGCAGCCGTCCACACGTGGAGTATTTCACTCACACACACACACGCACACAAAAAAACGTTCGGTTGTGGCGAAGAGAAGCACAGCACGCAAGCCAGCCAGTCACACGCGCACACACACACACACACACACACACGCTAGTCGGCGAACGTCGCTGGAGTCCCTCCCCCTTCCGGTCCCCTTCTTCCCGGACACTTCACTTCCTCGTGGGGCCAAACAAATCGAAGCTCGCTTTCCAACACACCCCCGTTAACTTCCCCCCCCCCCCAGAAAAACAACAACAACAACAACAAAAAATCAACAGAACAACAGCGTCACTCACGTGTTCGCTTTCACATTCAGACACAAGAAGGGAGACAAGGCGTGGACGATAAGCGACGTGTTTTTGAAGAGCTGTGGAGCACCTGTAACCTCATTGAATAGGCAGCTTGATCTTTTTTTTTGGGGGGGGGGGGCGTTATCAATATGTTAGCGACGTCAATGTCTCACATAAATATATAAATCAATCAGTATGACGTGGACGTAGTGAATATTTCAATCTGCCTCGAGGTTCTTGTTCGTGTGCTTTTCAATGGCTACGTGAGAATGTGACGGGCTGCTATTGTCGGGTTTCTTTTTCCCAGCAAAGCAGGGAAGCGAGGAGGGAGGGGGGGGGGGAGTCGGTTGGGTAAAGGGACAAGACAATTAAAAAGATTGACAGGTAGCCTCCTCTGTCAGGGGTGACGCTTGTGGAGAAGGGGAGGAGTAAAAAAAAATGTAGCAGGAAAAGCCACTCGATGCGTCTGTCTATCAGTTGAGACGCTCTCAAACAGCTCCTGGATCCGTCGTGTTTCAATTTTTACTTTTTGGGGGTTTATTTATTTTTTTTAAGAGGGGAAAAGAGCTCGGATGTGTCGCCGAAGTAGTAGCCCTCCCCTCCCTCCCCTCTCCCGTTCTTTTAAGAGACAAACGTGTTAGTAGTCCATGCCGATCTGATGTTTTTGTTGGGGAAAGCTTCGGATGCGTCTTGTTCGCCTCTCAAGCGATCGCTTCCTTGCAACTGCATCACACAAAACGCGACATGTCCTCGAGATGCAACGAGATGAATCCTTTGCGCCGTAGGTGAGAGAGCAAGACAATCGTCGTTTCTTATTTATTTGCAAACCGAAAGAAAGTGGCTTGAAGGGGGAGGGAGGAAAAGTCTCCGCCGGACTCGCGAGGCTGGATCCCGGCTGAGGTGGCGTAGTGGTGACGGGACTGACGTGACCCATCTAATGCCTGCATGTCTTTTATCTCCCCTCTCTTGCAGGGTTCCGGCTTGGAAAGAAACCGAAGGGACCCGTTTCTTATCAAGAAGTGTGCGTGGCGTTCTCAGCGGACTTATCTGTTTGTTTTATTTCTTGTTTTAGTTTTGTCGTGTGTAAAAAGTGCACCAAACTCGCGCTCCCTTCAAAGAACATTGAATATTTTTTTTGTTTGTTTTTCAATTATTTTTTTTTTTTTTTTTTTTTTAAATCAAGCAAAAGTGAACTGTAAACTTTGGAGCTTTTGAACCTTCTGCTCCGCTTTCCGACCCGGCCGCAAGGGAGATGAAGGAAGATGATATTTGATGGACATGAAGGTCTCCCGAGCCGCTCCAATCTGTTCGTAATTTTTGAGCTCCACATCGTTGGAGCCGATCCAGCTATTACGTCTAAAAATATCAGGCAGTGTGAAAAAGAAGACTGACACTTTCAGCTCCGAGATCAAAACGCTCTCCCACCAAAAAAGGGATGATTCTTCACCACTGACAAGTCTTGAGTTCTTTGTCATTCCTGCATGAGAAACACCGTGGAAGCTGACGGTCACTATGCCGAGGAGAAAGCAGCAAGAGCCGCGCCGATCAGCAGGTATAATTTCTCAGCCCACCGGCCAAATACTGTACCCTACTTGTTTTCTCTCTCTTTCACACATTACACCCTTTCAGTTGCGCTGCATGCTAAACTCACATGATTCAACTTTTGAATGACATTTATTTTTGTAGTATCACTGCTACCTCTCTCCCACTTGTGTTATACGTGTATAAGTGCAGAAATGACACGTTTCTGTACATTAATCCATTTTGATTGTTATCTATTGACAGGGATGTTTTAGGGCTGGATAATGGAACTGAATGTTCCAATTTTGGGGTGATAAAAGGAAGCTTTTGAGGCCAAAGAGTGAGTAATGTTGAGTGGGTGGGGGAGAAACTTGCAAGAGACATTTTTTTTGTGTTATTTTATTAGAGGATTGCCATCCTTGATTTGACCGGTGATTGATCGCCTGTCACAGTGCCTCTCTCTGATCTGTTCATTCCTGATATACTTCAGTAAATCCCTCCATACAGGCAGGCATGCTCTGTCAGGTTTAACACTCAAACCCTCTGTTGTCTCAGCAAGGATCAGAAAAAAAGTTTTGAATTAATACAGGAAAATTGTTTTTGAGAGAGCGCAGTAAAAAGGAGGGTGTGCATGCTGAGTGGTTAATTGACAAATGAACCGAAACAATGAAATATCTGTCACATCAGAGACTGTGTCTTTTTTTCTCACCAAGAAGTGTTGAGGTTTTATATTCGTATTCCCATCCAAATTCACCCAACATCCCCTCCAAAAAATTAGTCTAGTATCATAATCGATATCCAGTTCTGGAGGGGAGTCTAATATTTACTGTGTGCCCAGCTGATAAACCCAGGTGTTGTCAGTGGGTTGACACCATTGACTTCTAGTGGTTTGGATCTGGACTCCCCCTTTCTCCCTCGTCTCCCTGCAGCCTTTAAACAAATGTAAATGAGTGACAGGGATTTCTACCTCTGTGCTAATGAGGCAGACTCTTTGAAGTTAGGCATTAACAACTGGAGTGAACAAAAGACAGTTACAGAATTTTAAAGAGATTTTGAAATATGAGGTGCAAAGCGGGTCAAAGAGGAGGGCCAGCCGCCGAAGACTTTGAACTCGGCAGGTTTTCTCTTTTTAAGCGTAGAGCTGCTGCTGGTGATGTTGAGGAGGATGATGATGATGATGATGATGATGTGAAGGAGTAGAGAACATGCAACCGGTGCTCACAGTTGACTTATTTCTGTCTGCCTTTCTAGCAACGCCGCTGTAACATGAATTCTGGCCCAGACTGTGAGGAAAAGACTCAGATTTAGATATGCAGACTGACTTTTCTTCTCTTGAGTGTGTCGTGTGCATGTCGGGGTTTTGGTTATTTCAATAAAATACCCCGTCTGGAAAAGGTCCCCCTTGTTGGAATCAGAGTGACTCTCATTAGCCCTCTGCATGAAAACATGACATCTCTTTGACCCCTGCGTTCCTCACGCTCCCTCCCTCTCATATCTCACACCCCATTGATCCATCACATTGTCCACTGAGTGCCATCATCTGTTGTAATGGTCTATCACAACTTGGCATACAGGACGTTTTCTATTCTATCAAAAGAGCAGTCGTACATAGTATCACTCTGCCATGATTCCAAACGCACTAAATAACTAACATGCACATGCACGCACGCGCGCACACAAAAACACACACACACACACACACGCGCGCACACTTCTTGTAATTACCATCATGCACCATAGAAATAAAAAATAAAATCTGTCTACTCATCTTCCTCCTTTCAAACTAAATCTTAACCTTGGTGAAAGAAAGCATCAATAAGTTTTTAGTTTTTAGTTTTTTTTAATCCTACCTTCTCATCAAGTTATTCAATGATACTAAGGTCTATAAATTTAATAATAGCCCACACGAAAGTGAGGAAAGAAATGGACAGTTTTTTTTCCCTTTTGTCTCCAGAATCTTTGTAAAATTGGAGTCATTTTTAACCAAAAAATAACAAAAACAATAATAAGAGATTATGACATTAGCAAAATAACCATTTATAACTATTTTAGTAGATTTAAAAAAAAATGTCCCATCTTAAAAATTGTATACGCTATTTGAGATTTTAACCAAAACATTTCGTATCTATTTTTATGGAAAGTAACAAAATAATATTAACTGTAAAATAAGGTGAAAATTAGGGGAGTCCATAAAAGACTTTTTTTTTTTTTTTTACTACTCAACTGACATGACGCATAATATGACCTTATGACTTATGACCTAATATGACTAATATACCTTCCAAACTAATGTACACAATAATAAAAAATGCAATAATTAATAAACACTACAAACTTCGGATTGCAGAACTTCAAGAAATTACAATTAAACGTTCTTACGTTGCTATATACTATTATTTGTTTTCAACTTTTTAGCTCTGATTTGACAACTATGTCTAAACTGAAGTGCGCTCCGCTGTACTAGGGGGTAACCACAGGTCACAATTAGCTCCCTCTGGAGCCTCACATTAGTCTGGTGTGTGTGTGTGTGTGTGTGTGTGTACATTCAGAGGAGGGAGCGATGGGGGTAAGGTTGCCATACCCGTCGGCTTCATTAGAGAGAGCCCTAATTATCTGTGCAGCTGATGGATTTGTGACAGGCCCTAACGATTAATGCTGACAAATTCAGTAAGGTGTCAAGTCCGCAGCTGCCTTGATGTAATCAAGCTGATATTATACAGTCCCCATAGCCCCTAGTGCAGCACCAACTCAATTTGCCTGTGCAGGTGACAAATGGACTTTGCTACCTGACTAATCACGTCAGGAGACAATGCCAGTTAATGACCTTTAGTAAGCCCTCGCCTCCCCCACCGACACCCCTCTGATAACCTTGTAATAAGTAGAAGTGGCTACAGCGCACCACCTTGCCTTTCTATAGCTTTCTTTAAAATTATTTCATCTCACAGGCATTTTTTGAGTAAAAGTGGAATGCTGTTTTCCTTTAAAAAAGTGAATGGGTAGAGCATTTCCAACTGTATAAAGGACCACTTCCAGCGTGTTGTTGTACACTACAAGCCTCCTTTGAACCCCTTTCAAAATAAAGCATTCCGTAGACTTGTTTACACTTTTGTGTATGTTGTGCTCCTTGGATTAAATCACAGCCACATCGTAACACGCCCGCCATGTATTTTGGTTGAGTGAAAGTTTAAAAACAAAAAACAGCGTCCCGACTCAGTTCTGTTGCTGCTTCACTGAAGGCCTCCAGTTTATTCCCAGTTGAAGGCTCGCTGTGCTCAGGGATTAATGATTTTGCATGCTCTGGGTAGCTAAGATTACACAGCGACCTTTGTGCTCTTACTTGATGATACTGTTATGCGATATTCTCCCCCTGAAATCAACAGTATGCTCAGATATATGTGCCCCCCACCTTTCTGTCCACATCGCTGTCCCGAGGAGTGTGTCATCTGTTGCTAGCGTGCTCCCTTTATAAGAAGTGAATTTTCCATTCAGTTATATTGAAAAGTGGTGTTTTAGCAAAGGAACTGATGTTTTTTTCCAAAATTCTTAGGTGACATAAGTTTCTAAAGATGACTCCACAACTTAAGAAAATATATGTGCGTTAAAATCAAAGGTAAACATTGTATGTGAAATAGATAGTGAAAACTAATACATTCTAATAGTGCTAGAGTGTTTAAGAGAGTGTAGCTTAGCACGGACTGTTGTTAGTTTTCCTGGAATGAATAACTTGAACGGGTGTAATGGTAACCATACCACGTTAGTCATCCTCTGCAGGAGGACTTTTTTTCAGACCACCACCCCCCAACCCCCACCTCTTCTCTTTTTTTTTTTTTTTTACATTCCACCACCGGAGCACAAAAACAACTTTGGAAGAGCAGCTTCACGTATTTATCACCTCCGACTGTCAAATTTGTTCACTCCTCGCAATCAAAAGGGGAGCTGGAACACACATCGATCCACAACAACCTGTTTTTATTTCACTGCTTTAGTTGACCTATGTGTGTTTTAGGTATTCCCTCATAGTGTGTGTGTGTGTGTGTGTGTATAGGGGGGGGGGTATTCAGACTCGGCTTGAGGTTACCATAATTGGAGCAGCAGTGCCGTTAGCTGGTGGCATTGATTGGCCTCATCGATGGCCACTTTTCTTCCTGGGCCTTCTCGCAAACAAATTGTTAAATTTACATGTGGGATTCAGGCCATTCAAGGTTAAACAATATGTTACTTTCACCTCACCAGGACGGTTGGTCTGAGGGCTTCAGTTTAGTCTGTCTGTGCTTGCAACTATGAACTGTTAGAAATGAAAATTTTCAGAAGCTGTGTCAACAGTGGTACTGATTACTAGTGACTAATAGCAGGTATTAGTGAGGTTAAAGCACTCTGTGTATTCATAGACAAGGAAATAAAATGCATGATATGCAGAAAAAGCCCCTCCTTGTTTCAGGGCATCCTTAACCAGACATGCCCCCAGGGCACTCTGCCACCAGCACGGGTGGTTGTGTTGTCTTCGCTCCACTTTACGAACACAAAAAAAGACAATGCAACACACACACACACACACACACGCACGCACGCACGCACTTCTACCTAATGGTTAAAGTGGAGCCAGCATCCGTCTCCATGGGAGGTCATAATGGAGGTGGCTTAGTATGATGGGAAATCTTATCATTAAAGTAGCCAGATGTGCTTTGTTGTCTGCCTTGCAGCGCATAAAAACAGCAACAAGTCAAGGGATCAAAAAAAGAAAGAATATAATGCTGAGAGAATCGAGTTTAAAACAGATAGAAAGTTGCCCCTTGGGACTGAGCTGAAATGAAAAACTATTTCCCCTCCCTGAATCAAGTTTTTTTTGGTTAATAGAACAAGGTTGTAGCAGCAGAACTGAAATATTTTTTTTTACTTTGGTGAATTTAAGATTGGATTGAAACCTAAAAAAAATTTTTGCACGCTTGCTGTTATCAGTGCTTTGTTATCTTTGTGAATCTTTACAATTTGTTTTAATAGAGGAAATGTAAGATTTAAGGACAAATTTATATAATTTTTTTCTTTCGGCACATTAAAGACATGAGGAAGATAAGAGGGGAAGCGTTCAAGAGAAGTAGTCATCCAAAATTTAAGAAGAAAAAACTGAGATCTAAAATTTCTTAACTGAAATATTACATTTTTGTAGCTGGGGTACATTTGCTCTCTTGATCAGTGCCTTGGCCCCTCCAGAGGCTAAGCGGAAGACTGCTAGAACCAAATTTAACATGTTGCTTCTATCAATAAAAGATGAGCAATTACAGAATATTTTGTCTAATAAGTATTTGAATTCCTCAGTGCAAGCAAAAAAAAAAAAAAAAAAAAAAAAAAAACATGTAGCTTACCAACTCATTACATCAGTACAGCGAGTGAGAGGCAGAGCTTTGATGCCAACAAACAAACAAGATGGGCCCACTACAGAAGAGTCCTATCTAGGGACACCCAAACCCGGCATGTGCCTCCGCCTCAGCATCATCTAACGCAGCTCTGCCTCTCTCTCTGTCTCTCTCTTTCTCTCTTTCTTTCTCTTTCTCTCACACTCTATCTTGCTCTCTCTCTCTCGCACTCACTCTCGCTCTCTTTCTCTCCACACCTCTCATCTCTCCTTTTACCCCTGCACTTCCAACTCCCTTTTTTCTCCCTCACTCTTTTTCACTCGCATGTATGTTTTTCCTCTCACATCCCTCACTCACCATGCTGAATAAATGCTTTCTGACACTCAAAAGCATTGAGAGAATAGTCATTTTTTTAAACTTATAAATAATGGTCCTCTTTTGCTTTATTATGTGGGCCGCAAAAGCAAATCATGTGCAGCTACTTCATGTTTCTTGCTAAAATATGTTCCAAAATTAATAATGTTGATTTATTTTTTTGTTGAAAGCATATTTTTGTGACCAAACCAGTTTTTAAAATAGATTGAACAATAGATGAACACATTGTTTTCCTAAGCATAATAGTTCAAAACGAGTTATCAATAAAAAATTGTACACTGTGTGTAATAATATGATGAGGTGATTATCCATTTACTGTATATGGTTTCACATTCATAACGGCCCTCGAAGGGAGACCTATAACTACAATGTGGCCCGTGACAAAAATGAGTTTGACACCGTTGTTTTATCAGATACAGTTAGGCTCTTATTATTTTGTGTCATTAAATAATGCATCTCCTCAACGTATACAGTATGCTTAATTTAGCTTAGTTGTTTTACCGCCTTTCGAATGGATGCAACTTTAGATGGGCACCAGAAGCATCAGATCAGAGTATAGGGTTGGCTGGCAGGCAAAAGGGTGGAGGTACAGCTTTTGGGATGGGTATTAGAGCTGACAGATGAATGAAACGATGGACAAATTCTCCCCCAACAGCTGTGACTGCCACCATTATACTGACAGGTGTCAATTAAGAATTATTGTAGGGCAAATGGCTCCACCATTTTCTTCTCTACACACATGTACACATTTAGTTCCATTCATCCTCGCTACAACACTGACACGCACGTATGCACACACACGCATACACACACACACACACACACACACACACACACACACACACACACACACACGCATACAATGTCCAGCTGTCGACATAGGTGCGGAGAAAAGTAACATTTTACCCTTGTCAGTCTTGTCACAGTGCCTGCAGCCTGATTCCTCTTCCTCTTTGAAGCAGCTGCCACCAGCAGAAGCTTACTGATCAATAACTCAGTGTGCTTGTGATCATTAGGATGGTTGTCTGTCTCTGGAGGTGTGAGAGTGGCCACTTTTTTGACCACGTGCCCTCTCTTGCTTATTTAAAAAAAAAAATCTGCCTTTACTGAGTTAATAATGCTCTGTTTTTTATTGAATGTCTCAGAGAGGAATTAATGTAACAATAGGGTTGTGGTTTGCAGTGGGTATAAAACTGCATCATACTGAGAGCTACAGTATGTCTAATACTTCGACTCGCTCATGCAAATCAGTTAAATCACTTCATGAAAACCTTTGAGCATTATCGCCTTTGGAGCAAAAGAACATTTTCATCTATTTCATGTAATATGTTAAATAGTCCTGCGATTGGCTGGCAACCAGTTCAGGGTGTACCCCGCCTCCTGCCCGATGATAGCTGGGATAGGCGCCAGCACTCCCGCGACCCTTGTGAGGATAAGCGGCTCTGAAAATGGATGGATGGATGTTAAATAGTTCCGAACTGCATCTTCAGACTAACTGAGATCTTGCTCGCCTCGATTCAGTTACCCACCATGTTGGTTTAACACATGGCTGCCATTATTCTATAGTCTCCATATGCCATTCTACATTTTCCAAGTTTATTTCTGCTGTGGCACAGGGTTTTATGATGTTATGCTTCATCAAAGTGCAGTGAGTAAAGCAGACTGTTGGCCATAGTGGTTTCAGTGTTTGTGTGTAACAGATACAAAGTAGTTTATTTAAATATCCCTTTCTAATCATAGAGCATATTTGGTGTATTTAAAATTTTTATTGACCTTTTGATACACAGCTCACACTGTTGGGTTCTGTAATTAATGCACTTTCCAGTTCTATTACAAAATAAGCATGAGGTTGTGTTATAGAAGCAGGAAGCAAGAACGGCAGTGCGAAAAAGCGACACCAGTACAGAAGGTTCTCCAGAAATATACACATGGATTTGGATGTTCATGTGATTTTTGGATTTATTCCCTAGGAATAATTTTCCTCACATAAGATAATGTTGCCGTTATTTTGCTGTTCCCGGTCTAATTGCATATCGTGTTTTATAATAAGAGAAGCCCTCTGAGGGAAATTCAGCCTGTTTTTAGAGTTACATTATTATGCATCACTTTCCATCCCCCACCCCACCCAACATAAACCAAACTGTTTCTTTTTTTTAAATGTTGTATTTCTTCCGGGCCATATCTTCTCGTCTGTCTGAAACTGGGAATGACCTGCTCAGAGTGATTATCAGTCCTGAAAATATTCCCATCCCCATGCAAATCACTTAGCATGCATGCTCTCTTATCATTCTTGCTTTGCCCCCGCTCACCCTAAACGCTTGTGTGTAATCAAAGTAAACGGCAGCTAAAGCTAAAAGGGAAATGCTCTTTGTGGAGATGGATGGAGGGATTAAATATTAACCGGATGCGGCTGACTTAAGGCAAGTGTTTTACATAGCTGCTCTTGCCGCAGATGCCGCACATTGATTCCATCTCCCTGGCGCCTTCACCCATTTGGCTGCCTGCTGTTAATTTTTCACTATCATGGTGCTGGCTAGGCCTTTAGAAAACAGAAAGGAGACCAATGAGCGGATCACTCATCCACCTCCAACCCCCCCTCCTCATCCTGTACGGGCAGGTGAGATGGATGATAGCAATTTGAAATTTTGTTTGTGCCTGTGATCATCAAGATAGTTTTTGGTATTACCATGGTGTAACAATTGCAGTGATTAATTGAGGTGGATGTACGCAACTGGGAGCGTAGGAATGAGGGAGACTTGATGTAGCAAGTTCTCCGCCTTCTCCGCACTTGACTTGCGAATGTGTTATCAGCTGACCTTGAGGTCCAACACGGCTGCTTTTGGCCTCGCAAACAACCGCACATTGTCCCTCTTGTCAACTCACTTCCCTCATTTACTTATATCGCTTTCCTCCCTTCGTCCATCTGTGATTTTCAGAGAAAATCAAACCACTTCACAAAAAACAAATAACAAAAGAGCCACAGTGGTTTCACTATGTATGTAGATGGATATTAATGGTAGGACTATTCTTCCAGAGTCATCGACAATGCGTGTTTTCAATGTGTTTGTTGTCTACATGTCTATGGCCTATCCTGTGGATCACAGAGGCAGCTTGTTAACAGGGGTGCATACCAGTGGTGTTGAACCCCCCTCTCTACTAACCATACACACGCACTGCTGTCGACAGCATTGGGAGGGCCTTCTGGCATGTATAAATGCAGTGTTGGTAACTGCTCTATCCTGCAGTTGTCTGACATCGGCACCACTCATCACTCAGTCCTTATAATGCCTTGTTTTCCCGCCTCCCACCTGCCCCTCCCATGCACACAACCCTACCCCGGTCAGGGAAGGCATCTCATGGGGTCGTGAGCAGGTCATGACCTCCAGGTGCCCGCAGTCCGGACAATCTGTGAATTCCTTGTAGTGTTTTGTTTGCTCTCTCTTTCTCCCTTTGGCTTAGTTTCATCCTCCTCCTCAGATCACTTCATATGTATGTTTATATACTGCATGACACTCACAAATAACTTCAAGGTGATTTTCTTTTTACTGTGACTTTATAATATCTGGTATTCCACAAATAATTATCTATAGCCTGTCCCAAAGCTAGTAAACCACAAAATGCCATCGACCCATTTAGGTACTGCTTAACTTGTTCATGGTCACGTAACAACAATGATAGTAGTTCATTGTTATTTTATATGCAAACAGAAATAATGTAGTTTTGTTCAGTACAGTTAGGAGGAAAATACCATACATTTAAGTATAACAGGTAGACTTACAAATATGCTTTAAAAAGACCTTTTTAAATTTCTTCTATTTTTTAACAGCATATTTCAAAGTATCTCTGCTTCCTCAACAATTTCAATGGATGTACTGGAGTAAATCATAGTCATCATATTTAGGCACACAGTACATGCCTAATTCCAAATCGTTGTGTGCAGGGCTGGCTTGATAATTATGGAAAAAAATAATAATCCCGGTTATTTTGATCGACATTGAAATCTCAAATAAGAAAAACAATTATTAATTGATTTCAAAATGCCGTGTTTATTTAACTACTAACAAAAAAGAGAACAACAAGAAAATAGTAACAAGTAAAATAATAACATTTAAATAATGGCTATTAAAAACAATACAAATTAATTCCTGCTGTGCGCGCCTTAGCTTTTTAGGGGCAGTGTGGCGCATGCATGGAGAGAAACACTTAAATTAGGATAAAATCAGTCGAAGAAGAAAGTTGCAGTTGAACTTTAGTAATATCATATGTTTTTTTTACAGATTAGGAAGACTGTATGCCTGTGAGCATTGTTACTGTATATTACCTTTCCACAGGGTTTGTCCGTGAATATTCATTATTTGAAGGTAAATCACTCCCGTTAGAGTGTGACTTCTAATGCTAATTGTTCGCACTAATGGCAATTCAGAAATGAAGGTAAAACACTAAAAGTATGTGTTGTATTTGAGTATACAATGTGTGTATTTCTTTTTGTTGTATGTTTAATTTTACAGTAAACTTCTACTGGCGTGTCTAACAGCTTAAAGCACTCTCAGGGAGGGCGGAATAACATGTCACACGCTTCCTACTGCAAGCATCACGTGTGCTTTTAGGGTGCTTTTACAAAGCAGGAACTTGTGTATATACTGTGCCGTGTGGCACAATAATTTTTCTTCGATTATAAAGCTTTTATGATCGTGAGATGTCAAAATCAGAATCATGGTTACAAATTTTGATGAATCGCCCAGACCTATTTGTGTGTATTATGCTGAGATACATGCCCCCCTTGACATGCTTGACTTGTGCATATTATTTTCTTTCCTTTTTTGCCTAATCTCCAGAGCACCAATAACAGGTCAGCTGTTGAGAGAAATTGTGTGCTCATGACTGTGTGTGTTTTTGTGTTTGCATGAGTGCATATGGGTGTGTGTTTGTGTGTGTGTTTATGTGTGTGTTGATGTGTGCGTCAGGAGGCAGGGAGGTTCCGATCAGAGCATAAATAAGAAAGGATATACAAGAAGAGGAAAGACAGAGATTGCTCTTACTATACTTAAGCCCACCCATTGCGTGGGCGATGCATTCAGAGGAGGGATCAGTTGGATGCAGTGATAGGCTGTCCGCCAGGAAGGTGGTTGAAGGTTGGCCTTTAGGGAACAGTTCACTGGCTGGATCCTTTTGCACTGCAAAATAACATCTCTACATCATAAGTGTTTTCACCGTTTGAAGACTGATGGTGCAGGCTTCTTGCTTTTTCCTGCTTTTCAAGTGCTAATGTTTATACTTGCATGTGTCTATGCGTGGCTTACTTTTCGAAGTTCATTCCCAGTTCCTGTGCGACTGTGTTTTGTGTGTGTGTGTGTGTGTGTGTGCGTGCGTGTGTGTACAGTTAAGCTGCCTGTGCTCATCCTCCAGTCAAACACATGGATGACAGATGACCCAGTGGGAGACACCAGTCATCCTGCTTAACCGGAATTTTGCCCCCACCCCACACACCCTTCTTCCTCTCCTTCCCTTTTCACCTCTTGGCTGAAAAAAAACAACAACAGAACAAAACATAAAAACTGTGTACTTTGTTTATTTCCTCTGTTTTAGTCATAAATCCTGGGTTCAACTCCAATGCAGTGTTGACCCCTTTGCTGAAGTTTCAGCCTCGTACAGGATGATAATAGCAATGTGTGTGCGTGTGTGTGTGTGTGTACGCTTGTGAGACTGAACTAGCTTCAACTTGGCTTTGTGCATGCCTCTCTATTGCTGTAGGAAGAGAGAGAAGGTGGGAGCTCACTCGACCAGGGGGAAACCTAAATCCTCATATAAAAAGGCCATGCACTCAGTCCTGGCTGGGGAGGAGGGAGAGAGCAGAGGCAGAAGGGATGAGAGAGGCAGACAAACATTGGGAGGAGAGAGAGAGAGGGGAAAAAAGTTGATTTCCTTTTTCAGCAGAGCCATACATCACAGGGCCTCCCAGCTGCAGTGTCACAAGCTGACAGAATGACATGTGTCATTTATCAAAGGGGCCAGGCGGGGGCCTTGGGAAACGCGCACCACAAAGCCTGAGAGAGTTCATTCCAACACTCAACCCTCCCTCTCTCCCTTGTTCCCTTCCTCCCTCATCTCTACACACTCAGCCCGCCCCCGCCGTTCACGCTCCTCATTTTCTCTCGGTACAACCCCCCTTCCCACCGACTACCTCGACCCTCCCTGTTCACTTTGCCTGGTGCCAAAAAAAAATGGCCCTATTATATTTTCTATCTTCTGTGTATTCACTACAAATCTGTGTACCTGAGTGTACTGAGTGAGTGACTACAGTGTGAGCCCACACTTACACAAGAAATAGCTTTTCAGTCGAAATCAAAGTGAAAATAGTGAAAATAATTTAACTTTGCAAAACCAGTTTATATTTTTCAGCAAGAATTAGAATATCTACTTCCAATAACCCACATCACTTTATTGCTGGAGTTAATTAAACCAGTCTGCTTGAAGACATTTGTATTGTCTGCCTTCTGGTTACACTCTCACTATAACATTCTGAGTTTACATTGACATTCTGCATACCTGCCACAAAAGTGTCATTTGACAAGGAGATTACCGCTTTCCTGGCTGGTTGGGCCTACGTTAGCGGTCTGAAGGGGCATGAAACTTGGCACTTGAGGGCCTGTTAAAGAAGGCATTAGATTGCAAAACATCTTGTATACAGGAACATCCGTTGTAACCAGCAGTTACAGTAGCGAGCAATGTCAGTGCAGTCACGGCATGCCTCTTGACAACTTTTTGAGTTAATGTCTGAGCACCGTGCAGTTGCACCTCTTCCAGCTTCCTCTCATCCATCACTGGGTCGCCTTTCATCTGCACCCTTCATCCATCCTCATTGTCATTCCTTCCAAGGGTTAACTCCATCTGAGCCAGTTCCAGAATCATTACAGCATCTCACCTGGATGCCTTTTCCTTCTTTACTTTTGTTTACTGTCCAAGAAATGCTCGCTTTGCTGCTGCATTTCTCTCTCTCTCTCTCATATATATATATACACACACACACACACACACACACACACAGTCTCCTTCAAAAAGTGTTGGAACAGCAAGGACAATTCCTTTGTTTTTGTTGTACACTGAAGATATTTGGGTTTCAGCTTTTATTTCATGGTATTTACATCAAGATGTATGAAACAATTGAGGACAGAGCTCCTTTTGTTTCAAGCCACTCATTTTTTAAGTGAGCAAAAGTATTGGAACAGACATTATTAAATTAACTTAAAGTGAATAACATTTAATATTTGGTGGCATAGCCCTTACTTGCAATAACTGCAGCAAGCCTGCGATCCATTGACTTCACCAGTCTGTTGCATTCTTCATTTGAAATACGTTTCCAGGTCTTTGCTGCAGCCTCTTTCAGTTCTCATTTGTTTCTGGGGTTTCCCCCCTTCAGTCTCCTCTTCAGGAGGTAAAATGCATGCTCTATTGGGTAAAGGTCCAGTGATTAACTTGGCCAGTCTAAGACCTTCCACTTTTCCGCCCTGATGAAGTCCTTCGGTTGTGTTGGCACTGTGTTTTGGGTCATTGTCTTGTTTCATGATGAAGCTCCTCCCGATTAGTTTGGACGCATTTTCTGTAAATTGGCAGACAAAATGGTTTTGTAGACTTCAGAATTCATTCTGCTGCTACCATCATGAGTGACATCATCAATGAAGATGAGTGAGCCCGTTCCTAAAGCAGCCATGCAAGCCCAAGCCATGACATTACCTTCATCATGTTTCACACATGAGCTTGTGTGCTTTGGATCATAAACAGATCCTTTCTTTAAATACTGTTTGGTAGAGGTTAATCTTGAACTGAACTGATGAGATCTTGGTCTCATCAGTCCATAAAACTTTGTTCCAAAACCTTTGTTGCTCATCTCTGTACTTCTTTGCAAAATCCAATCTGGCCTTCCAATTCTTTTTGCTGATGAGTGGTTTGCATCATGTGGTATGGCCTGTATATTTCTTCTCTCGAAATCTTCTTCGAACAGTCGATTGTGATACCCTCAACCCTGCCCTGTGGAGGTTGGCAGTGATGTCACTGACTGTTGTCTTAGGGAGTTTCTTCACAGCTCTCACAATGTTTCTGTCATCAACTGCTGTTGATATCCTTGGTTGACCTGTTCGATGACTATTGCTCAGTACACCAGTCATTTCTTTCTTTTTCAGGACATTCCAAATTGTTGTATTGGCTAAGCCCAATGTTTGTGCAATAGTTCCGATTGATTTTCCCTCTTTTCTAAGGTTCAAAATGGTTTGCTTTTCTCCCATAGACAGCTCTCTGGTCTTCATGTTTGCTTAACAGCAAATGCAGTTTTCACAGGTGAAACCCAAATCCAAAAAGTGCATGTTTTTGTATCTAATGTTTAAGCAATCAATCCAAAAGGCAACACCTGAGCAACTAGAAACACCCATCAGTCACATACCAATACTTTTGCTCACTTGAAAAGTGGGTGGCTTCAAACGAAAGGTACTCTGCCCTGAGTTGTTTAACACATCTAGATGTAAATCACATGAAATAAAAGGTGGAATTCTGAACTTTTGTCTCATATTCATCTTTAGTTCTGAAATCAAAAACCTTTTCAGTGTACAACAAAAACAAAGGAATTGACCTTGCTGTTCCAATACTTTTGCACGCATCTCTCTCTCTCTCTCTCTCTCTCTCTCTCTCTCTCTCTCTCGCTCTCTCTCTCTCTATATATATATATATATATAGTAGCTGAAATAAAGTATTTACCACGTCACCATTTTTCTCATTAAATATATTTCCAAAGGTTCTATTGATAGAAAATTTCACCAGATGTTGGGAAAACCCAAGTAATCCATACATACAAAGAAAGTAGAACAAATAAGATCAGAAATTAAATTGTGTGTAAAACTGTGAAATGACCCAGGGGAAAAGTATTGAACACATGAAGAAAGGGAGGTGCAAAAATGCATGGAAAGCCAAGACAACACCTAAAATCTATCAATAATCAAACAGCAATCCAGCCCTGTGCCAGTGCAAATGAATATCAGTTGGTTCAGTCCTAATCGATGGCTGACAAAAAGGTCTCATTAACAAGGTGTGAGTCAAGACACATCTCATGGTGGGTAAGAGCAGACAGCTGTCTTGAGACCATCGCAAACTATTTGTTGCAAAACATAACGATGACATTGGTTACAGGCACACATCTAAGCTTCTGAACATTCTAGTGATATTAATTTAAGTGACATCCCATTCTTAATCCATCGGGTTTAATATGACATTGTTCCACCATCTGCAGTTATAACATCTTAAACTCTTCTGGAAAGGGTTCCCACAAGGTTTAGGAGTGTGTTTACAGGGATTTATGACCATATTTCCAGAAGCGCACTGATGTTGGATGAGAAGGGCTGGCTCTCAGTCTCCGCTCTAATTCATCCAAAACTGTTCTATTGGGTTTAGTTCAGGATTGTGCAGGCCAGTCAAGTTTATCCAACTCAAACTGTCTCATCCATGTCTTTATGAATCTTGATTTGTGCACTGATGAACAGTCGTATTGGAACAGGAAGGAATCAGCGCCAAACGGTTCCCACAAAGCCGGAAATGTCCAAATATTAGCCCCAGAGCCCTAGTGAAAGGAACTCTGAGGTTCAGCATACCAAGAGATTTTGGACACTCAAACAGTTTGGGGATTACCCCTTCCTCTTCCAAAATGTGCACCAGTGTACAAAGCAAGGTCCATCAAGTTATGGATGAGAGAATTTGCAAAGGATAGACCAACATCCTATTAAACCATATGTATTTAGAATGGGATATCACTTAAAATCATGTGTGTCAAGGCAGGTGTGCGAATACTTTTGGCAATATAGTGTATTTGCAAGGAGCCATGACTTATTCTGTTGTATGAATGGCAACAGGTGGATTCACAGGTTTATTGTACCTTTTGCCATCCAATGGAAGAGCATTTAACTTTTCTGGTTAGATGAACAAAGATATATTTCTGATTCATGAAAGAAATATTTCTGATTTATGAAAATAATCCATCCATCTTCTTTAACACTTATCCTCACTAGGGTCAGGGGCTTCTGGAGCCTATCCCAGCTATCTTCGGGTGGGAGGTGGGGTACATCCTGAACCGGTTGCCAGCCAATGGCAGGCCACATAGAAACAAACAACCATTCGCACTCACATTCACACCTACGGGCAATTTAGAGTCTTCAATCAACCTACCACGCATGTTTTTGGGATGTGGGAGGAAACCGGAGTGCCCGGGGAAAACCCACCCAGGCACGGGGAGAACATGCAAACTCCACACAGGCGGGGCCGGGATTTGAACCCCAGTCCCCAGAACTGTGAGGCAGATGTGCTAACCAGTCGCCCACCGTGTCGCCTTATGCAAATAATTTAAATAATAATACAAAATATAAAAGACAATTGATTTTCTTAAGAGTCTAGGTATACTGAACCTAACCGAAAACCGTCACCACAAAACCGAGATACAAACCAAACCATGGATTTTGTGAACCATTCCACCCATATTGTTTAGTAAAAATGACAACAATCTCCCGTCGTCTTCATATGTCTGGGCTTTGGGGTAAGGTGGTAAGCCTTATCTTGCAAAGACACTTGAACACTGCTAAACACACTGCTAAACGTGTTATGGTCCAATGAATTCACGTGGGTTGAACTTTTCGGCCACAATTCCAAAAGGTACAGTATGTTTTGGCTCAAACACAGTACTGCTTATCACCAAAAGAACACCATACCTACATTGAAACATGGTGGAGAGACAGCATCATGCTTTGGGTCTGTTTTCTTCAGCTGAAACTGGAGTCTTAGTCAGTGTGAGCACAAAACCTTCAGGCTTCTAATTGAAAGAAAAAAAATGAGGTGGTGAACAGACAGAAAGGGAGCTAGAAAGGCGAGGCAAGTCTCAAAAAGACCAAAACACGTGGGAGCCTTCCTGACAGTCTAAATGTTTACCTTCTTTGTCTATGAGGGTTAAAAGACGTCACTGAGGCGAATATTCAGCGGCAATATCACTGAGTGGTGACCCTTCCTAAAGGTCATGGATAGTTCATTCTTTGGTCTCAGTCAACTAAATCCTTCCCACCCCCAACCTCTGTACACACAGCCGAAGGTAGTGTGTCATGTGGGAGTTCCAACACTGAGTGTTTCAGTCGTACAATAGCCAAGAAAAGCTTTTGGTCTAGAGCAGAATAAAGTGTTAGGTTCAATAGTGAAACTACAGTATTACAGGATTTGAGAACATATGCAAAACTTGGTGTAATGTAGGCCTACTCAGCTTATTTGTGTCTTGGTATTATGGGACTTGGCCATAAAAATTAAAATTTACAATATTTAGGGTTTGGAGTAATAACAGCTTCCACTCTTCTCTAAAGATTTTTGAGTGTGTCTGGGGGAAACATTTGTCTGTTCATTTGAGTATGTTATTATAACGGTTTGGGCTTGCAAGACACCATTCTCATTTGTCTTATTTTTTTTTTAAGCCAAATATAAGCTGACAGGCATCACTCAGTGGCTCCCACATCTTCTAGTAGTACCCCACGGCCCAAACATATCCCTCCCTCCCACAATGAGGTCAGGCCAGCACCCCTTCCTCCTGCATCTCATCCTTCCACCCCTCTCCCCACCATCAGCATTTCAGAAGATGGATGTGTCTTCAAAGCAGAGATTGATTGTGGCTATCAGAGTTATGGCACCATACATCACCGCCGATGTGATTCCGACGAGCTGGATTGAACAAAAGAGGTGGAACTCCTGAGCCTATGGGTGGGTTCTAGTGGGACAGCATGAACACACTTTAATAGCTTGGAGATGACTCCGTGCGCTTTGGTCTCCCTGCGTTTATTGCAGACGTACTCGCTTGTACGTCCGTAAGTTGGCCTCGCTTGGGAATGCTAGCATGTGTTTGGATCTGGCTGCTTCTCATCTTTATTCTGTTATGTGTGTTTGTGTGTCCATGTGTGTGTGTTTGTGCGTGCGTGTTTGTGCGCGTGTGCATGCTGCTGTCTGCACTGATCTCCAGTGATGTGATCTCCCTTCAGAGTCTGTTCTCATCGGACTCTGATTTACGGCTTCATTAGGATCCTTGCACTACTGCCCCTACTTTTTGTCTCCCTTCTTTCGGCAGACGCACACACACCCACACTCACACCCAGTTGTAAGGAAAAAGCTGCAACGAAAGGGCATTTGTGTAGTTTGTTTCTGTTCTGTTTGTCATCTTTATGAGTAATCTCTTATTATTCAGAAAGGCTTAGCACCTCATTGTGCTGCAAGTTAAAAGCACTGTGGCAGTTTTGGAGGTGCTTCCCTACCCCCAGGCAGGCCCACTCGACTGAAAAGAGCCCTCATTGTGTGTGTCTTCTTTTATGGTGCTGTCTGAGAGAGAGGGATGCACTCCAGTCCGCATTCAAATGCACGTGGTAAAGCTGCCAGCAGAGCAGGACAAACACCACAGGTTGTAAATGCTCTGAAAAAAAGTGTGTGTGTGTGTGTGTGTGTGTGCACGTGTGCGTGTGTGTGTTTCCATTGGTGGTTGCACACGTGTTTTAGGCGAATGTAAATGTACACATGCATGATTGTGTGTTCAGCAGGTGTAGACTTTCAGAACATAGCCAGCTGCTTTTTTCCTTTCCCTCAATCCACCTGTCTTATAGTTGCCTGGAATGACTTTCTTTCCAGCTCCACACAGAGATGAAGTTTTGCTTCATATGTTTTTTTCAAACCTCCACCATTATCAGAAGTCAAGTCATGCAGAAATGTAAAAGAAGAAGGAGAAGAAGGTAATCACACTGTGTGCTGGTGCTTTTGTCGTCAGTCCGTGATGGAAACGGGTCTAAATATGAGATTAGAACCTGCCAGTGACTGATGCTATTAGGCAGATATGCCATGGACTTTACTATCTCCCATGAAGGATTAGTACAAATTATACCGGGAGACAGGCCTGATTTCTCCTCTGCTTTTCTCAATGTGGGCATTTGAGGCACTCTAAGTTGACAGCGTCTGTCTCTGCTTAGTTTTCCGAGACAGGTTGCGTGACAGCTGATGCCAAGCGAGGGCTTAAAAAGTGTGTCTGTTTGTGTGTTTGGTCTGTGTGTGTGTGTGTGTCTGCATGGAAGTTTGTGTACGTGTGTTGCTATGAGAGTTATTAAATGATGGGAAAGTGTGTTTGAATGTGATTGTGCATTTTACTTTTCTTTACATGGCAGGTTCTTTTTGAGAACGCTGACAATCGGGGGAAGGCTCATTTTAAGCTGGGTGGCTTCCTCTTTAATTCTACACACTCTCATCTGGCTTTAATTCGAATAATTAAAGCACCTGTAAGACTGTCCAGGTGATGCAACATTTATGTAACTATGAATAAGAAAGAATGCTGCCCAGGTGTTGGCTTTCAACATTTGTCCATTTGTGGGTATTAGGACTGTCACTACCGAATCATTTTGCAGTCGATTATCCTATAGATATTTTGTTAAGTACGAACATGAATTTTATTCTCATTTATGAGGGATAGACTTCTATCCTTAAACTGTATATGTCTGTACTGAGTGTATAGTATAAATCAGCCTTTGTTAAACTGATAGCATTTGTAATTAGCATTAGTGCGCTAGTGATAACCATTTTAGGTAAAAAGAAAATGCTAACTACCATTCATCTCACTAATACAGGATGCTGTATGTACATTATACCTCTGATAGTGTCTTAAAAACACTTACATACACTCTGCTGTCATTTTTTGGGAATAGTTTTCCACTGGCCCAACAGTGCATCCGTCTGCAACAAATGTCCATGTGGTAAACATGGACAGTGGCCAAATGTTTCCAGGCGGCGGAAATATGCTTTTATTAATACCTTTTATTGCCTCAAGGCAGAAGTTTTTGCGTCGACCAATTTTTGTGGCCGAGTTAGCTGACTTTTTTTTCACAGCCCAAGTGGGTATGTAGATTAAAAGGCAAACATTGATAAAATATTTATTTGAATATAAACCCCCACTTTATAAAAGTCCTTTATGACAGTGAGTCCATGGCATCCATCCGTTGAGTGTAATCAACATTCTCCATCAATCTTCACCTTACTTTGTTCACCTCTTAGGAATGCCTGAAGAAACTGTCTCCTGTCTCCTCTAGGCCTGCTGATTTAGGAGGGTGACCTGCTCTTTAGTATTTGGTTGTAAACCAGAGGGATGGATTTATAGGCTTGAGCCTTTTTTTATTTTATTTTATTTTTTTTAACTCTACTGTCTCTGCACCTTTGACAGCAGAACAACGTCCTCCTTTCCTGCCTTCAAAATATATTCATGCAACAGTGGTTAGTTAGCCATTTGACTTGTGAGTAAAGCAACCTTAAATGTGAAGCAACAAACTAGGCCAATGTATATGCTACTGAATTAAATTACTCTTTGAAATACACCTTTTCCTTTGCTTGACCTTTTCAGTCCCATCTATCCTTCATTTTCATTCTTGTCAGAAATCTGCTCATACTAAATGGTCTTCTGTGCGCCACCTGCATGCTTAGTTGGTGCGCTATGATGCTTAGCAGTGCAGAGTCAGCAGGACTGAAACAGGTCAGTAGTAGAGGGACTCCAACTCAGAGGACACTTGATTATGCACAGCTGCACAGTCAATTGAAATCCAATAAAAGAACTATATAGAAATTCTTTTGCGTTAAACACAAAAATATTAATTTTCCGTTTTGATTCATTCTGTCATAAACATTTATTTAGGACCCTATGTATTATTTTACTTGTAGTGTTTACTGATGTAGAACTGCACTACATCATACTCTCACCTCTTCATGTGGCTAAATAAGTTCAGCAAACACCTTCTCATTTTTGCTGCAGTACACTTCTACACCGCTACAGACTACAAATAATAGTCATCATTTGCTGCTATGCGCATAAAAGCAGAGGAAGTCATGCCCATCCTCCCCTGACCTCAACCCTATTGAGAAACGTTGAAGCATCTTCACGCAATGAACAATTGTTGAGGGTGAGAAGCAGTTAACATCTAAATGGTAGCCCTGGGAGTCTATTCTGACATCCTTCAAAGAAATTCAAGCATAAACTCAAAAAACTCACATTGTACACATTGTATTTGGGCTGAAACCTGCCCAGGAGAGAGCTTGTTGGCTTATGGTCCCTGCAGGTGTGAAATACATCAATACCTTTGAATAATAATAATTAAAAAAAAACATTTTCATTAAGGCCTTATCTATTGAATCGGCTTTGTGGGAATTAGCTTAGTTTTTAGATGATGGCTCATTATAGATACTACATAATATTAAAAGGTGAATTGGGATGTCACATTGCTGATCTCAGTTGCACATTTGTGTGTTCAAGGATTGAGATGTTGAGTTAAACGTGGCTTCTTGGCTTTCATAGTGCAATAGTATAGACAATAATTTATTCTGAGATATTTGGGCATAATTGTTTTATAACTAGATGAAAAATAGTTTCCTCTACATCGGATGCTACAAATCAGTTTTATCGGCTCCTTAAAACAGTTTGAGTGAACCAGTTGAAGTCCTAGTTTCCCTCTGCCATGGGACTCTGTCCATTTATCTATTTATTTCCACATCGCTGTTCTGTTTTTCCCGTCGTACAATCCATGTCCAAGCGTGTCATTGTGTGATAGATTGCATAGTACTCTTTGCTCAGGAAGAGAAAGGGGGATGGTGAAAGTGAGAAGAAAGTAGGAAAGGAGAGGAAGAATATACAACCCCAATTCCAATGAAGTTGGGGCGTTGTGTTAAAGATAAATAAAAACAGAATACAATGATTTGCAAATCATGTTCGACGTATATTTAATTGAATAAACTACAAAGACAATATATTTCATGTTCAAACTGATCAACTTTATCGTTTTAGCAAATAATCATTAACTTAGAATTTTATGGCTGCAACATGTTCCAAAAAAGCTGGGACAGGGTCATGTTTACCACTGTGTTAGATCACCTTTTCTTTTAACAACATTCAATAAACATTTGGGAACTGAGGACACGAATTGTTGAAGCTTTGTAGGTGGAATTTTCCCCCATTCTTGTTTGATGTATAGCTTCAGCTGTTCAACAGTCCGGGGTCTCCATTGTCGTATTTTATGCTTCATAATGCGCCACACATTTTCAATGGGAGACAGGTCTGGACTGCCTGCAGTTGCTTGGATGGCAGCATATGTTTCTCCAAAACCTGTATGTACCTTTCAGCATTAATGGTGCCCTCACAGATGTGTAAGTTACCCATGCCATTGGCACTAACACAGCCCCATACTATCACAGATGCTGGCTTTTGAACTTTGCGTCCATAAAAGTCCGGATGGTTCTTTTCCTCTATGGCCCGGAGGACACGACGTCCACAATTTAAAAAATAATTTGAAATGTGGACTCGTCGGACAACAGAACACTTTTCCACTTTGCATCAGTCCATCTTAGATGAGCTTGGACTCAGAGAAGCCGGCGGCGTTTGTGGGTGTTGTTGATAAATGCTTTTGCTTTGCATAGTAGAGTTTCAAGTTGCACTTACGGATGTAGCGCCGAACTGTATTTACTGACATTGGTTTTCTGAAGTGTTCCTGAGCCCATGTGGTGATATCCTTTACACATTGATGTCGTTTTTTTATGCAGTGCCGCCTGAGGGATCGAAGTTCACGGGCATTCAATGTTGGTTTTTGGCCTTGCCGCTTACATGCAATGATTTCTCCAGATTCTCTGAACCTTTTGATGATATTATGGACCATAGATGATGAAATCCCTAAATTCCTTGCAATTGTATGTTGAGGAACATTGTCCTTAAACTGTTCAACTATTTTCTCACGGACTTGTTCACAAAGAGGTGAAACTCGCCCCATCCGTGCTTGTGCTTGACTGAGCAATTCAGGGAAGCTCCTTTTATACCCAATTGTGGCACCCACTGTTCCCAATTAGCCTGTTCACCTGTGGGATGTTCCAAACAGGTGTTTGATGAGCATTCCTCAACTTTCTCAGTCTTTTTTGCGACCTATCCCAGCTTTTTTGCAGCCATAAAATTCCAAGTTAATAATTATTTGTTACAAACAATAAAGTTTATCAGTTTGAACATTAAATATCTTGTCTTTGTAGTGTATTCAATTAAATATGGGTTGAACATGATTTTAAAATCATTGTATTCTGTTTTTATTTATGTTTAACACGTCCCAACTTAATTGGAATCGGGGTTGTAAAGCACAATGCTTTACTTCATTGGAATTGTAGTAAGCGAGCAAGGAAGAAGAGTGGCATGGTAAGCTGTAGCAGTGAAGGACATGGCAGCTTAGCGCTGGCCAAAAAGACTGTGCTGAACACCTGCTCCTGTCTCCGTCGCCCCTTCAACCTCCTCATTACCTGCCAATCTATCAAGCCAGCCAGATCAAATGTCTGCAGAAGTCAGGACTCGCACAATGAGGGAAAAGAAGAGGGAGGGACAGTGAGGAAGGAATGAGGGAAAGACAAAGAAGATGTTTGATTTAAAAACCAGTCAGATTTAAATCTGTATTAAAGTTTGCAACTTAAAGCCCCATTATTTACAAATGAAACATGCAGGAATTATATTATTTTAAACAAAAGAAATACAATTACACTAGAGGAAATTAGAAGTTGTAGCAAATCAATACATCTTCAAAATGTTTAACAATTACACAGATAAATGGAAAACATACAATTTTTATGGTAATTAGTGTGTATTTTTTAGCAATGCAGCTGTTTCTCTTGTCATCACATCACACCCTTCAGCACCGTCTGGCCTTTGATTGGCGCCTGCGTATTACGGAGCTGAATCCTCTGACAGAGCTTCAGGAGGAGGCGGTACCTACAGTTTCAGATTACAGTGATAATACTGCCCGTGTAACTGCAGGTGGATTTTTTTTCTCTCTCTGTTTTTCCACGCTATTGAAACACAGTGAGAAACAAAACTTGTGGTCAACACAGTTGTGGTCATGCATGGATTTGTTTTGTATGTCCATTTGCCGGTGTGTGTTTATACTGTCTATGACAGAGTGCATTTGCACACCAAAGACAGAATGAACGTGTGCTTCAAAAAGCAAATGAATTTGAGCTATTCAAGGTGCATTAGTGCACACATGACCAGTCCAGGCCCACTAGTTCTGATCTCCCCCCGCCCCTTTACTCTACTGCCTCCCAATGTCCTTGTTTTCCATTCTTTCCCCAGCTCTCCTACCTCTAGCTCGCTGTTAGTGTGTGAGCTGTGGTGATTTACGGTAATTATCCATCGTTGGGTCATGTATCAGGCTGGCCGTTGCTAGGAGATGGGAGCAGCTGCTGCTGGCTGTTGTCTTGTCATGGATTTTGTGTGTGTGTGTGTGTGTGTTTGTATACATATATAGGTGTGTGTGTGTGTACTTAATAAATGTGTGTGTTCGTGGGATTTGGGACTGCGCTTGAGGGTGTATTTGTCATCGGTGTATGTGATCAGGTGATGTGGGATTTAAAAAGGTCCAGGTGGTGGGGAAGAAAGGAGTGGATAGACAAAGGGAAGACTACTGAAAGGAGGGAGACTTAGGTGATGATGGAGGTCAGAGGTTGAAAGGTGAAATATGAGTGTGTGGTTTTTGGGGGGCATCTTAAAATTCACAGGCGTGTGTGTGTCTGTTTGAATGTTTGTGTCTGTGTACATGTATGTGTGCAGTGTGTGTGCGAGAGAGTGTGTGCGAGAGAAATAAGAGCTTTATAATCACTGCCCATTTTATTAGGTACGCCTGTGTCGTTTAATGAGCCCATTATGAGCTGTCAATTCTGCTTTTTAGAAGGATAAATGGTTGCGTACGTGGTTAGCGTGTCTGCCTCACAGTCAGAAGGTTCCTGGTTGGAATCTCGGCTTGTGCCTTTCTGTGTGAAGTTTGCATTGTTTCCCCGTCCCCCAGGGTAGGAGAATCATTAGAAATTAGATGCATGGATGGACGATAGTATGATGTGGTGTCGAATTGCACTGCATTCTATGTAATATTATGTTTATGTAATTTAATTACATTAATTCTACATCCCTTCAAACTATAACCAAAGTAACAAACATAATAATATTAATATCTTGAAACTGACCATTATTGTCTTTTTACATGGCGGTTTTACGAGCCAGTTAATTTCTTGTATTAAATCGCTTTAGTTTCTGAGGCTGTTCCTAATGAAGTGCCCAAACCAATCGGGAGTGGTTTTTGTGATAAAAAAGCGAGAGGGAGTGAACAAGAGTGTGTTAGAGGGATAAAGCAGAGTGTATTTCCCATTGGCAGCCATCACACAGATGGGTGCAGGATCAGGTCCCCGCTGAGGGACCTATTGCTTCCATTTGCTGTGGTAATCCGCCGTAGCCCATTGTGTTGAGGCTGATTCAGGTTTCATGACCTATACAAGGAAGCAGACAGGAACTCAGGTATATAGGCCACCCAAAGGTCACAGGCACACACACCCATACTGCAAAATTTTAGTGAGCAAAGAAGTTTAATGCATTGTGGTTACTAGTATGGCCTAACTGAATTTAATAATCTACATTATTAAATTATATATTGCTTTATTATTATATATTTGTCATAATTTGAGACATGTAAAAGGCATCTGCATTAAAGCTACATGTCATATGAGCCACTACAACTGTAAATACAACATCAACTCTTCCATACCGACCTAATTAGCACCAGTTAGCGTTTGTCATTGTGTTTAGGGGGGGAGATTAGGAACACCTCTCAATTAATCTGCAATCAGTCTGTTTGTTAATTAGCTAACCTGTTCTAAGTGGCCTTCGGGGCTCTTGTGTAATTAGCTGAGCTGCTGGGAAGCAGGCCTGCATGTTGACATTGACCTGAAATGTGCCTGTGTGGGCGCGCGCACACACACACACACACACATACACACATCCATTCATGCACCTACACATAGGTAAAGTACACTAACTGTGTAACCCATAAGAGAGACAAATGCTTAAACACATTTAAACATTATCCCACTTACTTCATGCAGATACATAGATTTGTACATAGTCATCCTCACAGTGAAACGCTTATACTGGTTATTCCTCCCTACACTTTGCAGAAAACGTGCATAACTCAAAACCTTTCTTGGAAAAGGAAGGATCGCTTGCATTTCATACTCCCTTTCCACATATACTCATTTCATCCTTTTCAAGTGCAACAATGAGCCCACCAAATAGAATATCTCCATTGGTTTGTTGTAGTGTTTTTTCTTAGTTCACTTCAAAGCCATTTGTTTACTCTGCTGCCTCCTGACATTCTCTGCGGTAATTAAAGGAGCGCCCTTAAATTTATGGTTTAATTATACAAGCCTTGTTATGCAGAGAAGAGCAGGATGGGCTGATATGCACAATAAAAATAAATAAATTCCTCACAGGTTTATTGAACCTGCATTTTAGTAGACTGCAATCATTTCAGACATTCAGGTGTGTGTTATTGTGTTTATGCGGTTATCAGTGTGATTGTGTGTTCATGTATTGCACTGCTGTGGTTCTGAACATTGTGAGAGTGAGTGAGAATGAACGTAAAAAAAAAGCCAGATGAATTACTATCGATTGCTGCTGGTTCACTGTATTGATCCCCAGCATGTTAAAGCCTCCTGTACTCCGTGAAGAACACTCAGTCAGTGTGGGCTAAAAAATAAAAATAAATAAATAAGAAACTCTTGCCCAACTGACTTAGAGCTGTCAATACCTCCATGTGTTGTTACTGCATGTGTAAGAAGACCCAATGTTGCTTGCAGCCTCACCTGTGTGTGTGTGTGTGTGTGTGTGTGTGTTTGCATCCGTGCGTGCGCGAGTTAGAGGCTGAAGCGTTGAGTTGACTTTACTACTGCGTCAATATTTAAAGCTTGAAGTTGACTAAGGCTATGTTCATACTGCAGGTCAATTCCGATTTTTTTCATTTTCCTTTTTTTTTTTATATCCGACCCAGGCCTCTTTCATATGTGGATATAAATCAGATATGTATCCGACGCGAGTGCAGTATGAACACTCACGGGGCACGCATCCGACCTATACGTCATCAAACGGCGACAAACGGCGACAAACGTCAAAACAAACACACCACAAAATGGCAAAGGCAGACGAAGTGGCGGAAAATAGCCAGTGGTGAAAAAGAAGATACTTTAGAACTGATAAATATAGGAAAATGTTTCCTCCGGTTGCACAGATTTCTTGAAATCGCCACAAATGCGTCATGTCGAGACCTACACGAGGGGCAGATTTATTTCCGTCAACACAGCGACTCGTGGTTGTGTTCACGCGCAATGTGACGTCCTGTTTTGTGCGCATGCTTATGACGTCACCGCATTTGCCTTTGTAATGTGAACAACTACATAAAAAGATCGCTTTAACAAAAAATCCGAATTGGGCATCGCGCCCTGCAGTGTGAACGTAGCCTAACCGCCAATCACGCGTTTTTGGCATCTTATCTTCCAACTGTCCAATTTAAAGTGTACTTTTTACTCGCTCGTCTGCTGTTGTCGGCGGATTTTAACACTGTTAGGAGCAGTAAAATGTCCGGCCAAAAAGACGACACATTCTTCATACATCGGTCGAGAGTGCGAAAATAAGATATTGTAGTTGTGCACCAGAATAGATGTTAGCCTGGATAGCTTCGGCTATTCCAAAAATATTCATATGAGTGGGACCACGAGACTGGCAGCGAGGAACGAGGGCAGCGGCGTTTATTATTAATATCACATTCACAATAAGCACCAACATCACAACGCCGTACGGCCATTTGCTACAAGTGTGTGGAAATGTTTTTCCTAAAAAAAGAGACCGGTCACTTGCAAAGCATGCAAGTCTATCCTCAAAAACAATAAAAGCACAAGTGAAATAGAAACAGTGAAACAGAAAAAAGTTTAAATTTGTGGAGTCTCGCAACAATTTTCCATCTTACAACACGCTATGCTCTGGACGATTAGACTGGCTGGCTCGTTGAAGAGAAACATGCAGGATTCTAACTAATTACAACAACTACATTCAGCGTAATGGGGGAGTTGTAATTTTAATCATTTGCTTTTATTTGTTTCTATGTCAGTGCGGCGGAATTTGTATTTACGTGAAACCGGTCCATGGCACAAAAAAGGTTGGAGACCGCAGAACTATCAATGACGTTGATTAATGAACGTTCATCATTATTATAGTCGATGACAAAAAATCTTTAGCCATTCAACCTCTAGTGTGCGCGCTTGTGTGTGTGCACGTGTGTTTGTGTGTGTGCGTGCGCACACGCCCTCTGTAATTGAGAGTAATCTTGGCTATGGCCCACAAGCTGCCTCTCTGAACCAATATCTGAGTTGGTATAACTAGTGCTTACTCTATAAATATAACAGCAGTACCTTTCACACTTATCTTGACTCTCATTCACTCTCTCATTCACTCACTCTCTCTCTCTCACACACACACACATGCGCACACATACACACATGCTAACCAGGCTGACATGGATTCCCCACCGGTATCTACACACACAATCATATGCACATGTACTCTTATGAAGACCGAGCTTCCGTTAAGCCATAGCTCACTCTTTAGAGGTCAGGCGGAAGGGTGTCTGTGGGACATATTGACATATTTACATGAGAGCGTGACCTCTACAAGCTTAGCACTTGACTACCTGTCTGACCTCTGACCCCTTCTGCTTGACCTACAGTCTTGTATTCCCAACCTTAAGCCCCAATGGATACATTTAGGCATGATGCTTTTATTCAAGGTGAGCAGGTAGCTATTGTGGCAGCTGTTGAAGACATTGAACCTGAGCCACCCAGGGAGATTTTTTATTTATGCTTTTCTTGCTTTCTAAAACAGACTTTACACGGTTCTATTAGTTACTGGTGCTTGACTAAATATCTGCCAGTAATGCAGAATTTTACAATAATCCTATTTGCACAGCGCTTATTCACATTCAGACACCACTTTCTGCTTAGGTCCATTATGCAGCCCTATGTATCGGCAGAAAAACATGTCCCATCTGCTGCTATCTGCTGAGCTCAACTCAGGCTAGAGGTGTTTTGAAACGGGCTGGAGAGCGGGGTGAGAGATAAATTGGTACATCGAGGTGGAATGCTGCAGCAGTTATTTAAGGCCCTGTAGGTGCTGCCTAGGCCATATGCTCCCATTATTCCACTTGGGGGGAGGCTCATGCGAGCATGTCTGGGGGAGAGAAAGAGGTTGATGGTATTAAACGAGAAAGGAGGGGGTGTTAGGAGTCAAAGGGGAAATGTACCAGAGGTGTTACTTAAGGTGAGCCTCCCTATGGCACACCGGAGGAATACAATTTTAAAAAAGAACCGGATACAAGAAGATGGCCACAATCAGATAAGAACGAATTAGTAAATGTTCGCCTTCACCCTCAATATCCGGCTCTTTCACTGACATCTTTGCATAATTCAACTCATCAAATGTTCAGGTATGACAGAGTATAACTGATGAACTCCTCAACTTTTAGTTTGAAAGCTTCTCTGAGCTTGGTTAGCTCAATCATATCCATATCATCAACGTGTTCTCAGTTGAGAAATAAATGTGATAGTGTAAATATCCTTCCTGTAGAGTATTTGTGTATTGAAGTATAGTAGTAGTTTTTTAAACTTTTTTTAAGCCAAGGCATATATTTTACATTTGAAAACTCACGGCACACCACAAATCTTGTGCCACACGTCTCAATTTTCCTCAACAAATTTACTGAATGTTTAACCTTTCTGTTGTATAAATGACAACAAGTGGATACAGGAATTAATTGTACAAGGGGCAGTCAGACCCACTTGCTGTTGCCTATTGCAGCTTCCTCATACACATTTAGCAACCTTTTGAAAATGTTTAGTGGTTGTTCCCCCTTCAAAGCAAGACATTCAATCACAGCTCTCTGCTTCTGATGGGCATCCAACAATTATGGCATTTCCAAAATGGCTGACAGGAAGAGGACAGGCTTTAAAAAACCTTTTAAATTTTTTTTAATTAACCTTCAAACAAGTATTTAAACAACAACAACATTTGAGGGGAAAACAATCAATTATTAGCAGGTTACATTAAATTACCTCATAACCTTTTGAATACGCTTTGTGCCTTCTGAACATTGGGCGACTGGTTAGCACATTTGCCTCACAGTTCTGAGGATTGGGGTTCAAATCCCGGCCTCGCCTGTGTGGCGTTTGCACGTTCTCCCTGTGCCTGCGTGGGTTTTCTTCGGGCACTCCGGTTTCCTCCCACATCCCAAAAACATGCATGATAGATTGATTGAAGACTCTAAATTGCCCATAGGTGTGAATATGAGTGCGAATGGTTGTTTGTTTCTATGTGCTCTGCGATTGGCTGGCGACCAGTTCATGGTGTACCCCGTCTCTCGCCCAAAGATAGCTGGGATAGGCTCCAGCCGACCTGCGACTCTTGTGAGGATAAGGGGTACAGAAAATGGATGGACGGTTGGATGGATGTGCCCTCTGCCATCTAGTGGAAGAGCATTTGATTGTTCTGTTTGCCACGACATGTCGCTGGCATAGATATATGAACAAAGACACATTATTTGTAGTACATAAATAAGAATTTTTGGGCCAAGTACCTGAAAGTGGATAATTTCCTACGGCACACCAGATCATCTTTCACAGCACACCACTGTTTGACGAAACAGTGGTTGGGAATCACTGTTTAAGGGAACAAAGCTCAGGTACAGCTTAATGTTTTCTATATCCTGGTCTCCTTCTCTCTCTGTCCTCTGTATTTTCTCGGCAATCTCCTGTCAAAATTAGGTCTGTGTACCTCAGCAGGCCATGGCTCTCATGTTAGCCGCTTCACGGGAACCACATCCCAACATTCCCTCTGACACGCCCGGCAGCAGCATTACCATAATTGGCTTTTCTACATGACGGGACAGAGGAAATAATAATGTCATTTTATTTACAGCCCTCTTGTCCTGGTCCGAGAGCAATCACCCCTCCCCTCCAAACCTTTTCACTGCTGCACTCTCTCTTCTATCTGCCATATGAAACTCCTCCTTTTTTTTTTTTTATCTCATCTCCCTCTCCACTCTTCCCCCCGATTCACTCCGTGTAGGGTGCGTCTCATTCTGCCACAGCGTGTAGGTCAAGCAATGGCTTTTTGATCAGCTGCTGTCCAAAGCCATCAGTGCTGAGAGGCACGTAATGGAGAGCAAGGTGACAAACAGAATCTGGGGAAGGAATAAGACTGCCAGTTTCCTATTAGGGGCCAGCCTAAACGGCCCCGGCCTACAATCCCCCCCATCCCACCACACAACAACCGCCTCCACCAGTATTCTTCTCCGCAAACCCACTCTTGCACTGCCTAAATCACATGAGTGAAGGGGCCTGTGATTGGACATTAGTGCTGCAAATGACTGCTGTGATTGCCCCCTCTTCCCAAATGCATATCAAATAAATAAATAAATGTGTGTAAATAAATAGAAGAAGGGGTGTTGGAGAAAAGCGGCGGGTGAGGAGAGGCTGACTGGTTTCATCTCTTTCTTTTCACTCTTGTTTCATCGCCTTTCTGCTTTTCTTATCTGGTTTGTTTGGTTTTGACAGTGGCCAAATGGTGAAGCTCTGCGAACCTGACAGAGAGTGTTATTGATTTAACAACCAAGCAGACTCCGCGAAGAAGGGCGAAAGCAGGAAAAACAGATGGATGGAAAAGAGATAGCAAAGTTATGAAAAGAAGTGATGTGTTGCCACTCCACTCCTTGCCAAAATGCAGACGTGAACTCTGGTTGGATACAATATGGTATCATTTATAAAAATCCAAGTGATAAAAAAAAGTCACTGCTTATGGGAGAGAATGTTTTAATGATGATCTCTACTTAGGTCAAGCTTGTGTCGCTCTGTGAAGCCCAATTTTATACTGAGACAGGATGAAGGGCGTTCACTGCCAAATATAATCAACTGTCTGTCTCTGTCCTCTCTGCATGCCTGGACGGCATGTTCTTGCCCATGTTCTGTTCTTCAAGAACACATTTTATTTACACAGCACAGCACAGACTGCATGACACAATTTGTTATGATCCATCATATTGTAATACTGTATGTAAGAGATGTATTTTCTTTCCTTTTATCCGCGTAGGCATTTGAGAAAAGTCACACTTTCTTCTTGAGCCTATTAAAGGCATTTAGCTGTTTGTCCAATACTTTGTAGCGTGAGACATACCGTAATAACCTACTATAAAGCGTTATTATGTGTATCAATCCATTTGTGCATTATGCTTTTCAAGGGGTCCTTTATTTCATCCAGAGAGGCTACTCAACCTTTTTCATGCTTAACGTATTTGATATTATTAAAGTTGTATGAACCATACGCGTAGACTCTGTAGTTGCGTGATATGCTGAGAAGCTAATATCCTGCCGCTCTGGTGTGTGTTGTCGCTAGAGTGGCTGGTGGCGGGGCTTGATCGCTGCAGTTTGTGACAGTGAATCGTGGCACTCTCCTGGCCAAGCTACCGCCTGTCTCCTTGATGGCGGCGCGTTCCCGAGCTAAAGTGACAAGCGCTTTGGTGGCCGTGCAGATGGCCCTGCTCACAGCCATCACCCTCTCTGCAACCCAAACCGCCAGGGATGCCATCCCTAGCCCACCCTTAGTCCGCCCCTTCCTCCTGCTGTGACATTGCATATTGTATGTGCGTCCAGGGCACAAATCCGATATGAAGTGGTAGTGGGTTTTTTTTTTTTTTTTTTTTTTGGGAGGGGGTTAATCTCATTGCAAGTTAAAATCACACATCTTCAAGTAGAAGTGATTGAAGCATCACGTTTGATGTGTAGCTCTTAATATTTTTACCTCTTCATTGCCAATTCAGCTTTCAGCATCCTGTCAGACGAGCATTTCAAAGGCGAGGGAGAGATCATTTATTTCAGGCTAACTTTAACCACGTTTCATCACTAATGTACATTTATGGTTTGCAAAACAATCTAGATACCGCCTATGATTTTTACAGATGTCTTTCTCTGCCACTCTTTTGTCTCTGTGCTTTTGATAGCTCCCTCTTTGTTGTTTCCATGACAACATGGCAGGACAGGAATTGATTGACAGGGATCGTCAAAGGGTTCCCTGGCGACCTGCTCATCGCTCGAAGCCCCTCCTTATTGCAGTCTGTGTTTTGTCACTCATGCACAGATTTTTGTCTTTCTCTTTCCTGCTGTGATTTCTATATTTCCAACTATTGGGGTTTAGCTATTTTTGGGCTGCAGCTGATGTAAGTGACTCAGCTATGTTATTCCTACTGTACATTTGTGCTTGTGACGGATAGCTAGCCATTCTGCAGGATGCGGTGTATATTAAATACCTAATATGCATTGACATCCTCATGCTCTGGAAGCAGGTTTGTGCAGGAAGGCACCCTAACAGGAGACACTCTGCAGATGTGTTGTAGAGAGTACATCACATAATGCTAATCTGCTGTGTTAGGGATTTTCAGGAGTTTTAGAAACTGTCTCGGTCTCAGTCTGTCAGTGGGATTGAAGCGCAGCCAGGTTCTCCTGTAGTGCTCTCATTTCACTGAAATCCTGTCAGGCATTGGGGGTGGGAAGAGGGGGTCGGTAAGTTGCTCATTTGGAGAAGGGTGTATCAGCACCACACAGCACACTCTCGATTTATAGACAATATTATGGCTGGAGTCTCGTTTGCGGTTTAAGAGCAGCTAAGCGTGAGCTGCATTGTGAAGGTGAGCGTGCAGGCAAACGTGCATTCCCAAGCCGATGCGCTCAAATGCACATCATCACATAGTCACAGTGCATGGTGCAGCTGCTCACTTCCCCCACCACATCCACCCATCTCCTCTCAGGCAGCAGTAAATGGTGCCAGTGTATATATATCAGGTATTATGTCCACTTAGATTATGATATGACAGGTTAGCGTGCCGTTTGAGGCTGACAGCACATCTGTTTCATCAGGAAAGATTGATACTGGCATCTAGGACACACATCTCACCATGCAGGAAGGAGATAAAGGAAGAAGCTAGGGGGCTGTCTTTCCTGTCTCCCTGCCTCTCTCACCCTCTCTTTTTTCTTTCTCCTGTACTTGCTCCCTCCATCTCTCCTAGAAAACCCGACACGTCGTGCTCACTTGTTCTTCATTCGCAGTGTCTACTTTTCATTCACGTTTTCCCCTAACCACTTCATAGCTTTCTTGCTTATGGATGCTTGCAGTGACTTCCTGACCCAGGATGCACACATGCAGGCAAGCACGTATACACACACACACACACACACACACACACACACACACACACACACACACGCACGCACACACACACATACATACATACATATATCTTCTTCTTCCTATCCTTTAGCTTGTGTACTATAATATTTCTTTATTTTTACAATATATTGTCTGTCTACCTCATTCTCTCCTTCTTAACAATCACTCGCAGTCTGATTTCAAACAACATTGTTTTGTCAGCTTCTGTGTTTATTATCTGAAATGGGAGTGACCTTTAACTCGGTTGAACGGGTTAGGAAAAGCTGCAATACCTTCCAATTAGTGTTTTTTCCCCCTCTCCGGATCAGTTGCATAATCTTAACATTTGAGGAGTTGAACTTAACGGACTGGATGATTGAGAGGCAATAAAGCTTAGAGAATAGAAAAACAGAGTAAAAAAGGGAGTTGGACATGCAAGCATGCAGCTGACTAACAAGGCCAAACAGCCAGTCATTTCCCGGGAAACATGAGACATGTGTGAAGGAATAGGGAGTTGGGTAGGAAAAGGACAACTGTCAGAAGCGCAGTGATTTATATTTCCCTTGGAGGCTTTTTTTCACCACACGCTTTTAGAATCACATGTGTGTAAAATATAAAGTAATGCATGAATACAAGGAGATGTAGAATCGCAGTGGTTAAGAATAAAAGGCCTACATTTTACATTGAGTGTTAGGTTTGTGTAATTTGTGTCACTGTTAGTGCTAATGTACTCTGACTCTTTAATTTCACTCTACTAAACTAATTTCTTTCCTCCAACTTGTGTCTTCTGTCTGTGCTCCAGCCTACATGCCCGAAGATGAACTTAAGGCTCCCACTCAAGAGGAGGAAGAGCACCTCCAGGATGATGGCCTCTCATTAGATGGTCAGGACACTGAGTTTCTGTGCAACGAGGAAGAGGAAGATGTAGAAGGAGGCCGACCACCTAGTTACAGAGACTCTCCCCTCAGCAATGGCACCAATCCTGATGCTGGCTATGGGTCCCCGCTTAGTGACGCTAGTGACCGACTAACAGACTTCAAAAGCACTTCCTCACGGGATGGTCACGAGAAGGAAGGTACAACTTTGCCCTTCTCCCCCAACAACGGCCTATCTTTCCAAGATAGCTTAGCTCAGATGAAAGCCGTCTATGCAAACCTAATTTCAGATGCCTCTTGGTCCAGCATTACAATGGATATCATGAAATCCAAGTCTGCTGCAGCTGGCAGTGTCAACAGTACCCTCATCACTTCAGAAGCTGCCTCTTCTGCTCCGGTTTCTACAGCAACAACAATGAACACAAACAAGAGCAATGGGGTCAACATAGTCACCAGTCATCACAATGGCAAGAGCTCTAGCGCCACTGTCAGCCACACTGGCACCACAACTGTTAACACAAATGGTACAGCAGCTAGCTCTGTTAGCATCCAGAATGCAACCAGCATTAGTGGGAGCAGCAGTGGAGGGACTAATAACGGCAGTGGTGTGGCCTATGACTGGCACCAGGCAGCACTTGCAAAGACTCTTCAGCAGGCCCCCTACCATCTTTTACCAGAGCCTAGCCTTTTCAGCACAGTACAGCTCTACCGTCAAAACAATAAGCTGTATGGCTCTGTCTTCACTGGTGCAAGCAAATTCCGCTGTAAAGATTGCAGTGCTGCCTATGACACTCTGGTTGGTTTGACAGTCCATATGAATGAGACTGGCCACTATCGAGATGACAACAAGGACAAAGAGGAGGATCAGGGAAAGCGCTGGTCAAAACCCCGCAAACGCTCCCTGATGGAGATGGAAGGCAAAGAGGATGCCCAGAAGGTACTGAAGTGCATGTATTGTGGCCACTCATTCGAATCTCTGCAGGATCTCAGCGTTCATATGATCAAGACCAAGCATTACCAGAAAGTGCCTCTCAAAGAACCAGTGCCAGCCTTGGCCACTAAATTGGTATCCGCGTCCACTAAAAAACGAGCAATGCCAGATACTATAATTTCCCCTTGCTCTCCAGAGTCTGTCTATACTGGGGGTGGGGGATGCAATTTATCACTTGGTGATATTAGCAAAGATGCAAAAGCAGCAGCTAATCCCTATGTAACGGCAAACAACCGATATGGCTATCAGAATGGTGCCAGCTATACATGGCAGTTTGAAGCACGAAAAGCTCAGATTCTGAAATGCATGGAGTGTGGTAGCTCTCATGATACACTGCAGCAGCTTACTGCTCACATGATGGTCACAGGTCACTTTTTGAAGGTCACAAATTCTGCATCCAAGAAAGGGAAACAACTGGTGTTTGATCCTGTAGTGGAAGAAAAGATTCAGTCTATCCCACTGCCGCCTACCACCACCAGACTCCCTGTACCTGGTAGTATTAAGTCTCAGCCTGTGTCCCCTGCCCTCTCCTCGGGCTCAGAGGAAAAGAGGGAAGTGAGTGAGGATGAGAAAGTTGAATGTGGGGAGCCAGTAGAGAAAAAAATTAAGGAGGAGCGAGATGACTCGGGTGAGAAAGTTGAGACTGAACCCACATCATATAAATATCTTAGAGAAGAAGATCTGGAGGAAACTCCTAAAGAAGGTCTCGATATTCTTAAATCCCTTGAAAACACAGTGTTAAGCGCCATTAGCAAGGCTCAGACAGGCACTCCCACATGGGGTGGATATCCGAGCATTCATGCAGCTTATCAGCTGCAAGGTGCTATAAAGACCTCGACTACTGTTCTGCCCCCCACCATCCAAAGTGTCCAGATGCAGCCAATGTTTAACAGTGGGCTTCGAGGGCTTGTGAGTGACCCCAATTCAGTCATCCACTCGCCTCGGAGCCCCTCTTCTCCTACTCCACTCAGGAGCAACGTCACTGCCATGGAGGAGCTGGTCGAGAAAGTGACAGGGAAAGCTACCACAGTAAAGAAAGAAAAGGAGGAGAAGATGGTGAGCGTGGAGCGAGCCCGACCTCCATCGTTGGTTAAGTCCCCCTCTCCTGCACTGAGAGAGCAGAGAGAGCAACTGGCCTCTCCAAATGACCTCATTGCAGGTAAAACATCTGGTATGAGAAGTACCAGCCCGGTCAGTGTAGAGTCCGAGCTTATCTGCAAGAAGGAGCCGAAAGAAAGTCTTGTGGATGTCTATAACAACAATTCAAAGAGTGGCACGGAGCCGTGCCAATCGCCGGCGACTAACGGCAACAGTCTCGGCATCATTACTGATCACTCACCAGAGAGTCCTTTTATCAACCCTCTCAGTGCACTCCAGTCAATCATGAACACACACCTGGGTAAGGCCTCCAAACCAGTAACCCCAGCTGCAGACCCACTGTCCATGCTTTACAAAATCAGTAACAGCATGATGGATAAGGCAGCCTTCAACCCAATACCTCAGGGCAAAACCACTGAGCCCATCAACCACTTTCCTTTATATGAAAACAGTGACGAACCCATAGACCTGAGTAAAAACAAGTCTATCACTAACAGTAACAGTAACAATAACAACAGCAGTAGTGTGGTCAACAATATTGTAAATGGTAGCAAACCTATTATTACCATGCCCGAGACAGTTTCCTCCCCTTTGAGAGAGAACGCTCTAATGGACATCTCTGATATGGTAAAGAACCTCACTGGGAGACTGACTCCCAAATCGTCAACGCCCTCCTCTATCTCAGAGAAATCAGATGCTGACGGCAGTGCATTTGAAGATGCTCTTGAGGATCTCTCCCCAGTGCAGAAGAGAAAAGGGAGGCAATCCAACTGGAATCCCCAGCACCTCCTTATCCTGCAGGCACAGTTTGTCTCCAGCTTGCGGGAGACCCCAGAAGGCCGCTACGCTCTGACTGACCTGGGCCCTCAGGAAAGGGTCCACATCTGTAAGTTCACAGGCCTCTCCATGACCACCATATCCCACTGGCTAGCTAATGTCAAGTACCAGCTGCGACGGACTGGTGGCACAAAGTTTCTCAAAAACATGGACTCGTGCCAGCCTGTGTTCCTCTGTGGTGACTGTGCTTCCCAGTTCAGGACTCCCTCCTCCTATATCAGCCACCTGGAGTCTCACCTGGGATTCAGCTTGAAGGACCTGTCCAAACTGTCAGCTGAACACCTACGGGAGCAGCAGGCTGCCTCAAAGGTGATCACGGACAAAATGACATTCGGCAGTTCCCTGTCAGCCTTGACTACGCCAGAGGACGACATTAGCTCTGTGTACCAGTGCAGACTTTGCAATCGGACATTCGTCAGCAAACACGCAGTCAAGTTGCACCTCAGTAAGACCCATGGCAAGTCTCCCGAGGACCACCTGGTGTTTGTTACAGCTTTGGAGAAACTAGAGAAAAGAGACAAAATGGAGTCAGTTTAAGGAGGGTGTCAATGAGAAGAAACATTGACAGCTATAGAACTGATTAGAATTTCATTGCACTAAAACAACATTGTTCACAGTTACTGCACTGGGCCGAACTGAGCCAACAGAAAAATATCTTATTTTCTGTTGTAATGAATGCCTGACTGGACCATGTTGATTTGTTGTTCTTTTGCCAAACCTTTTTTTTTTTTTTTTTTTTTTTTTTTACACTTATTTCGTAAGATATTTATATGCTATTTGTCTGATCTGTGCATGTATTTTAGTGAATCAAGGTTAAACAAATGATTTTAATATTCTCATGGCAAAAATACAACTACTGTTTCAATGATAAAATTTAAAATGCATTGGAAGAATGGAAATCTGTACTATACTTATGAAGAAACAAAATTAAATGTATACACCCAAAATAATTAAAGATAGCCCCGAAAGACTGAAGTAGCACCTTAGATTTTTAAACTTTGCGTTTGTAAAAAGAACAATAATTTTGAGTTCCTGTTATTGAAATGTTTTGAAGAAGAATGGCCTGCTTATTGTATTAAAAAAAAATTATTATATGAACATTTGGAACAACTGAAATGCTGCTTCCAGTGAGTTAAAAGTGGCCATTGTATGCAAGTTTGCTTAAAAAAAAAAAAAAATGTTGTGAAGTATCACCTATTGTCAAATTTAATAACTATGATTGTTTTTTTTTTGTTTTTTTTTTCAATTTTCCTCTTTTACCGGTGTTGCTTTCAGCTGTAAAGAGAACAGTTGTAAATGTCAGTACTCCCATCAGACATATCTCATCATTTGAAATGACTGCAGTCTTTGTATCTTAAGGTGTGTGCATTCTCTAACTTTTATATTGTCATTTTATATACTAAAATGATTAAAAACAAACAAAAAAACAGATTGTGTATATAGATATATGCTGTAGAGTTACAAAGTGTCTTTTTTTAAGGAAAATACAAATTCAGCTTCTTTGGCTTGGTTTACAGAAATGATTTTAATTATACTTGCATCCGATTTGATGCATGAAATGGTGTGGAAAATAAATAAGCGATGCACAATGACTATACATTTCAATGTTTTATCAACAATATTGTAAAAACAACCAAGAAACATTTTCAGCACCGGTTAGATTGTTTCTTTTCTGTGTCAATTGTAAAATAAACCCCAAAGCAGTTGTTAACAGTCATACATTTGTGGTTGTGTATTCATTTGTCATTATGATGCATCAAGTTCCGTATGTATTTTAAAATGCTCTGTAGCATCCTCTTTGCTGCACATTAAAGCAATCACAGCAAAATCCAGCCCTAGCCCAGTGTAATACATTTTTTCTCTCCCTTTTGTACATTTTCAATTCCCTCCTTGCTCTCGCTACTTGTGTTGCACAACACTACTTTTCTCTTTACAACTTTTAAGAGAAAAGAACTGATGACAGAGCTGCATCATACCACCAATGATGACAATAACGATGATGAGAGGAATGATAAGCCAGTCAGAGTGCCTATTGTGCTGCAGAAACTCATGGTCGGCTTGTGACCTGGCCTTCAGAGGGCCTTCTCTGAAGAGCCAGTGTTATATTTATTCATGACAGCAGTGTACTTTAACCTGTGATCCGGTCAGATTTACTGAGAACTGTAGGCCTAAGGAATAAATTTAAAAATCCATTGATTTGGTATTTCAAACCCAGCTCAAGAGTAGTTGGCAAAAACTGATAGCAAACCCAAAAATACTTATTGTGGGTATTTTCATTTGTTTTAATTTAAGTTAATGCTTATCTTTTTAGATATATCAATCTGAAGCTTGTATAATTAAGTATTCTTTCAAATATATTCTGTTCAAATCAAGTAAAATTGTGCATGTGGCAGAAAATGTAAATTACATTTAATATTTTCAAATGCTAATCTCATTTCATACATAGTCATCAGTTCAGGCAGAACTAGCCCGGTCAAGCTAAACAAGGTAACTATAAAAAAACTGCTCTACGTTAAAATAAGAGCGCTTGTACGCCCCTGAAAATTGACATAATTTAAAATTAATCCCACCCTGAAAGTGTCAGTATCAAAACTGAGCATTATTTATTTGTAAGGTATCTTTTTTTAAAATTGGATGTCATTTTATTGTGCAGGTGTCATTGTGAGATGAAAGCAAATTAATCAAGTTAGTGGAAACTATTGCTGCCTTTTTAATTGAAGCCTGAATGTTTTGTGAGACAACTTTTATGTTAGAGTATACTCTATATGCATATGTATATCTGCTGGAATGGATGACTGTCTACGACCATGCATTTCTGGTTAGGCTCGGATTTGTATTGTTCATGGATGCTTTGAATCGAGGTAAAATTCCAACTCATCCCTTCAGAACAAAATTTTGTCACAATCAAAGTTGTTCACTCATTAATTTCACAGGTGATAAATATTTAAGCCACGGTATAAATCTGGCTTCCTCCCACATTCCAGAAACATTTAAGTTAGGTTAATCGAAGATTCTAAATTGTCCATCGGTGTGATTGTAAGTGTGAATGTTTTTTTTTGTCTTTTATGTACGTGCCCTGCGATTGACTGGAGACCTGGGTGTGCCACATCTCATTGTCAACTGGATTGAGGAAAAGCAGTCAAGAAAATGGTCACAGTACAAAATAAGATAACAATTCAAACAATATTGCAATACACGGTGGCCGACTGGTTAAAGCGTCAGCCTCACAGTTCTGAGGACCCGGGTTCAATCCCCGGCCCCGCCTGTGTGGAGTTTGCATGTTCTCCCCGTGCCTGTGTGGGTTTTCTCCGGGCACTCCGGTTTCCTCCCACATCCCAAAAACATGCACGGTAGATTGATTGAAGACTATAAATTGCCCTGTAGGTGTGAATGTGATTGTGAATGGTTGTTTGTTTCTATGTTCTCTGCGATTGGCTGGCAACCAGTTCAGGGTGTACCCCGCCTCCTGCCCGATGACAGCTGGGATAGGCTCCAGCACGCCCGCGACCCTAGTGAGGAGAAGCGGCTCAGAAAATGGATGGATGGAATACAATACATCTAAAACTCAACAACCGATGTGTAGGGCAAAGTAAGTAAAAATACAGAAACCGTGCCCAATAAACTAGTGAATGAGTCAGTTTGAATGAATTAGTTTTTAACCAAAATCTAACATTTGCGCTAGCGTCCAAGTTTCTCATGTCTGGAGGGAGAGATTTTCTCCAGGGCACCCTCAAATCCTTCACCGTCAGCATCTATCTTGCACCCACCTTTTCATGTACGGTTTCTGTTTTTTCATACTTTCTAGATGCTGTCTTTTATTTTTTTCTATATCTATTTTTTTGCTCAATTCTATATATAGCAGTGTCTTAACCTTCATCTTTAGAGAGAGCAGAAAGGGAATTATTAGGAACAGTGAACTCTCGATGACTCCCACCCAAATATCGCGTAGGTTTGGAGGTTTTCTTCT